>NW_024752922.1:0-79281 GCF_018991925.1 Homarus americanus | reverse complement strand
ATCAGTATACTTCGTTTAATTGTATTATCAGTAGAGTTCGTTCAGTGTAGCAGTGACAAGGGTGAGATGAATCTCTGCATACTGAAGTTCAGTGATGGAACAGCTGAGCACCTTTGTTCTTATAAGAGTCATCTATTGTGAAAGAATCCATCCCGGTACTGGATATACCCATAAGATAAATTGGCACTGGCACAAATGAGAGGCAATGAAAATGGAAAGAGTTGGTGCCAGGACACATCTTTATCTAACCCCCCACATTTTGGAAAAGGGGGTAGAGAGAAGACCTCAGACTAGGTGTGCATTGTGGGACACTGCCTCATGCCGTGAAGTTGCCTCACGATGTCAATGAATTTGATGGGCAGCAAAGCGACTGATCCGCTAGAGGCTTCCTGGTGGCCAAATCAAAGGCCTTGTAAAGATATTGAGGCCAATATAAGCCATGATACTATTCTCTGCACTCCTGTATCTGGCAGGCAGCAAAGATTATGGTGGTGATGCCCGTGATGGTCTAAAGTCTGTTGGTTCTGGGAGAGGTTTTCAGCCTCAGGAGAAGTCTGTTTAGGAGGACTTGGGCCAAAATCTTACCCAGCAGCAGGACACCAGTGAGATCACTGCAGTGGTGCCACAGTCAGCCGATTGCATTCTTATAAGTATCGGCGATCGAGGCGTCTGCAGGAAGCTTGAGTTTCAACATATGTATTCTCCCAGGAGAGTGAAACTCGGCTGGTAAGCAGAGTCCTGGCCACCTGGTTCGAGATTCCATCAGGCCCTGTGGCTGTACTCATCTGTGATGGAAGTAACTACCTCATCAGGGATGCAGAAGATAACTAAAGTCAGATCAGCTCTGGGTGCTAAGAAGGACCTGCTGGAGTGAATCAGGACATCCCATATCGATTATTTCATTTGGAAAAAGTGAATGGTGTTATTCTTTCTCCACTGTGATGGATGCTGCAACTATACGTCTTTAATTGAGGGAGTTACCATTGGATGGCCAGAGGGCTGTGCATGAGTGATTAGCCCAAAAATATTTTAGTAAATTGAAAATTGTGTGTTGATCTACAAGTTCTGTGTTCCATGCATTAAATTAGAGAAGTTAGCTGGGCCACAACTTTCTTCTTGCAGAAATATCAGCTTTGGTCGAGACTGAGGTTGTTCTGCCAGTCAGTTAAAGCAGCATTTATCACCAGACGAGGTATACCAATAATTTCAGGTCATTTTTCATCAAACTAGTCTGGTATTCTTTGAAGTCTGGCCGAGGTATTTATCTCTCTGCAGAAGTTTTGTCATGACAGTGTCAAAGAATATCCATTCCTTTTTAGAGTTTGGGTTGTTTGTTGTAGTTATTTATCAACCCATGTTAGAACTGCTCTCTGAAAGCATGTGCTACTGCTGGATCCTCCAGATGCTTAGTGTTAAAACCTCTTCTGGATGCTTGCCAACGCTGTTTTGGGGCAACGTGAAGTGGGAGCTTGGGTCCTGACAGGCGATGATCCAGTGAAGCAGTGATCATGAACAACGCATGGCATCGAGAGTGATAAAAACATTTCGAAATCTCTTTCTCTGACAATGATGTAGTCAATGAGATGCAGTGTTTGGATCATAGGTGTTACCTGACCCTTGAACTATCAGAGTGAGCCGTTAAGTTGCTCTTACTGATCACATTCTGGTTCCCTGCCAAATCATCAGCATCTCTTACAGAAGCAGTGAAGTCACAAACGTGCACAACCTTCTTTCTGGGGTGAAGTTAGCACTCTGCAAAGTGGGCGTGAGGCCTCTAGATGCATCACCTCTGCATCCCAGTGTTGGGGCGTATGCACTGATGAAAAGGCATAGTCAGAGTGATTTAGTGGTGGGACTCTGAGCGTCACATCAAGCTCGTTGTTGATCCCAGCAGACATTTCCAGGTTAGCTATGTGGGATCACGTTAGCAGAGCCAAAATAATCCACCGGCTCTGCAACCCCGTTCAGTGAGTTGACCCTTGTCCCAGGTGCAGGGGGGGACTCACCAATGGCTGCCGTGTGTCCCAGCACCAGCTCTTTGCCATGGCGGTTCTTCTCAGGGCAGCTCATTTGTGCCGAAATATCCAGAAGGGTCTGACATTCCATGCAGCGACTACATAGAGATACTATAGTAGTTTTCTTTGACTTTGATCATGATTGTGTGTATTTTTGACTACATGGATGACCTTACAGGTGCAGTTACTTACAAGTCAGGTTCTTCAGAGCAAGCTATGTTTAGGGCACAACACTACAGCCCCTCCCCATGTGGGAGTGAGCAGAGTTGCTCATGAAAACATAGTCACACAGATGGGACTGGATTGCACTGCACTAGATCAGTGCATGCATATCTGTGTACCCAGCAATAAGAGCTCTGACTACAAGACTCTCGGCAGTCATCTCTGCCTATCCCCACGTTGCCACCAGGACTTTTGGAGTAAAGGATTTTTTGTAGTGAGGATAAAAAATACACACAGCAAACAAGCATGCACCCCAACCACTCACCAGGCTATTAGAGTGGAAGTATACCTGTAAAGAAGCAATCAAACAAATGTAGTGTGAGAGGATGGTGGTAGATGTGAGTGTGAGGAGAGGATGATGGTGTAGTGTGAGGAGGAGGGTGGTGGTGTAGTGTGGGGAGAGGATGGAGTGAGTGATGTGGGGGAGTGAGAGGTGGGATGGTGGTGTGTGTGAGGGGGGAGGGTGAGGTGTGTTGTGAGGGAGGAGGATGGTGGTGTGAGTTGAGGAGGGATGGTGAGGTGTGTTGTGAGGGGAGGATGGTGTGGTGTGTGGGGAGAGGTGGTGGTGTGGTGTGAGGGGAGAGGTGGTGGTGTGGTGTGAGGGAGGGTAGGTGGGTGTAGTGTGTGAGGAGGAGAGGGTAGGTGGGTGTGGTGTGGGGAGGAGAGGTGGGTGGGTGTGGTGTGAGGAGGTGGGGTGTGTGTGGGGGAGGGAGGGGGTGGGTGGAGTTGTGGTGTGAGGGAGGGAGGGGGTAGGTGGGTGTGGTGTGGGGGAGGGGGTGGAGTGGATGTGGTGTGGGGGAGGGAGGGTGGGTGGGTGTGGTGTGGGGAGGAGGGTGGGTGTGGTGTGGGGAGGGTGGTGGGTGTGTGGTGTGGGGGAGGGAGGTGGGTGGAGGTGTGGTGTGGGGGAGGAGGGTGGGTGGGTGGGTGTGAGTGGGGAGGGAGAGGTTGGTGGGTGTGGTGTGGGGGAGGGAGAGGTGGTGGGTGTAGTGTGAGGGGAGGGAGGTAGGTAGATGTGGAGTGTGGGGAGGGAGGGTGGGGTGGGTGTGGTGTGGGGGAGGGAGGGTGGAGTGGGTGTGGTGTGGGGAGGAGGAGGTGGGTGGGTGTGGTGTGGGGGAGGAGGGTGGGTGGGTGTGGTGTGGGGGGAGGGAGAGGTGGGTGGGTGTGGTGTGGGGGGAGAGGGTGGAGTGGGTGTGGTGTGGGGGAGGAGGTGGGTGGGTGTGGTGTGAGGAGGGTAGGTGGAGTGTGGTGTGGGGGAGGGAGGGGTGGGTGGGTGTGGTGTGGGGGAGGGAGAGGAGTGGGTGGGTGTGGTGTGAGGGAGGGAGGATGGGTAGGTGTAGTGTGAGGGAGGGAGGTGAGTGGGTGTGGTGTGAGGAGGGAGGTAGGTGGGTGTGGTGTGAGGGAGGTGTGGAGGTGTGGTGTGGGGAGAGAGATGTGTGGGTGTGGTGTGGAGGGGGAGAGGGGTGTGGGTGTGGTGTGGGGAGGGTGTGGTGTGAGGGAGAGAGGGTGTGCAGGTGTGGTGTGAGGGAGGGTGGTGAGGTGTGGTGTGAGGGGAGAGAGAGGGGCTGTGTGGGTGTGGTGTGGGGGGAGAGGTGTGCAGGTGTGGTGTGGGGGAGAGGGGTGTGCAGTTGTGGTGTGGGGGGAGAGAGAGAGGGTGTGTGCAGGTGTGGTGTGGGGAGAGAGAGATGTGCAGGTGTGGTGTGAAGGGGAGAGAGGTGTGTGCAGGTGTGGTGTGAGGGGAGAGAGGTGTGGGTGTGGTGTGAGGGAGAGAGATGTACAGGTGTGGTGTGAGGAGAGAGGTGTGGGTGTGGTGTGAAGGGGAGAGAGGTGTGGGTGTGGTGTGAGGGAGAGGGAATGGGTGTACAGGTGTGGTGTGAGGGAGAGATGTGTGCAGGTGTGGTGTGAGGAGAGGGGGTGTGCTGGTCATGTGGAGGGGGGAGAGAGATGTGTGCAGGTGTGGTGTGGGGAGAGAGAGAGCTGTACAGGTGGTGTGTGAGGGGAGAGAGGTGGAGTTCATTGTGTTCACCTCCACCAGATCACTCCGTCTCTGTCATCTGGTGATGGATTTTCTGCACTATGGGGGAAAAATTTCATTTCTTCTTGAAGGAAAAGATGAGGAAGCAGGGCGACCACCTTGATGGATGTTGTTGAGATGGTCATTTTGTGGTGGTGGTGTATGGTGAGGGGTGTGTGGTGGTGGTGCATGGTGAGGATGTGTGGTGGTGGTGTGGGTGGGGTGTGTGGTGGTGGTGTGGTGAGGGTGTGTGTGGTGGTGGTGTGTGGTGGGGTGTGTGGTGGTGGTGTTTGGTGAGGGTGTGTGGTGGTGGTGGTGTATGGTGAGGGTGTGTGGTGGTGGTGTATGGTGTGAGGGTGTGTGGTGGTGGTGTATGGTGAGGGGTGTGTGGTGGTGGTGGTGTATGGTGTGGGTGTGTGTTGGTGGTGTATGGTGAGGGTGTGGTGGTGGTGGTGTATGGTGAGGGTGTGTGGTGGTGGTGTGGGTGAGGGATGTGTGGTGGTGGTGTATGGTGGGGTGTGTGGTGGTGGTGGTGTATGGTGAGGGTGTGTGGTGGTGGTGTGTGGTGGGGTGTGTGGTGGTGGTGTGGTGAGGGTGTGGTGGTGGTGGTGTGGTGGGGTGTGTGTGGTGGTGGTGGTGTATGGTGGGGGTGTGTGGTGGTGGTGGTGTATGGTGAGGGTGTGTGGTGGTGGTGGTGTATGGTGAGGGTGTGTGGTGGTGGTGGTGATGGTGGGGTGTGTGGTGGTGGTGGTGTATGGTGAGGGTGTGTGGTGGTGGTGTATGGTGGGGGTGTGTGGTGGTGGTGGTGTATGGTGAGGGTGTGTGGTGGTGGTGATTTGATTTGATTTACCTATGGTTATTATTGCACCCCACACTCATCCTGTGAGCGGTAGCGCAAAAGGATTACAGAGTAGGGTTTACAAAGGGTAATAATAATTAACCACCGTTGTCAGGATATTATGGCACTGAATGTACACAGTATTTCATTTACATTATTTGTTTAGTTCTATACATAAAGGGTAACTTATTCACAAATGCGTGAGTACAGGCGTGTGAGGCAGTATGTCTGGCCTCACACTTTGTTATTCACATTTACGTGAGAAGTATTCAAGCACATTGCGTATTTGGTTCTGTACATGAGAACTGATATGGTTACTAAGTGCAAAAAAGTGGATACAATCTTAATATGTCGGCTATCTTGCCATTAGAGATGAAGTGTTGTGCCATTTCACACACAGTGTGCTTGGACCTGTCCCTAAAAAGGCTCTATCTTCACACAGTCGAGGACGTAGTGTTCAGGTGTGTGGCCATATGTCTGGCCACACACTTTACATTTAGTTTTGTTTACATCTGCTTGAGGAACATACTGCCAAAGGTACTTATATCCTAACCTTAATCTAGCGGTTACAACATCTTGTAATCTAGTGATCTTGTTACTTGCTCCATATACATGTTTCACTTGATACATCTCATCATGGTAACCTATGGATTGACTAGTGCCTGTTTGCACTTGTCTACTGCGTCAAATTAATCAATAAGTTCTTTCCTAGTTACAGTTTTAGGGGTTCTTTTTGACAGACCCAAATTGTATTCAACGGTGTCTTTGTTAGACGCGAGTTTGGCGAGGGCATCAAATCTGTCATGTTTTATGAGGCCTTTGTGAGAGGAGATCTACAACAGTTTGACCTTGACACCTCGGTCAACAAGGCACAAATATTTGTGTCTGGCTTCAGAAACAAGAGCGTGACAATTTGAGTTGGGGGTGTCAAGGGCAAGTAGTGAGGATAAAGAGTCAGTGATGATGAGACTGTCAGTAACAGTGGTTTCAATGAATTTAATAGCTGTGAGTATGGCAACTAATTCAGATTGTAGAGTGGATGCCCAGTTGTTAATTCTAACTCCTTTCTCAATTATGTTACCGTCAGGTTGAGTCACAACAATAGCACTTCCAACCCTCCCACAGGCGGTGTTAAGAGATCCATCAGTGTAGATGGTCTGTGTGATATTATCATCAGTCTGTAGAGTGTGTATGTGTTCAAGAACTCTCACTTTGGCAGTGTGTTGGAGATAAATACTTTGTATAATTAATTTTTTAGGCGGATAGTTCGGTATTGTGATAGTTATGATAGTAGTGACAGTGAAAGGTGTGTGTGTGTGTGTACACAGGGTGGTGTAATGCGTCTTGTGTGGCAACATTATGTTCGTATTAAGGTGCAAGCACTGCTTGCTTTCTCTCACTTTCAGTTACCGCCGCTGGCTAGCCCTCGTGGTGAACAGGGAAGCAACCTTGCATAAGTCTTCCCCTGCCAGTACACAACCTCTTCACCATCAAGACTCCTGCTGTGCCTCCTCGTGGCAACACACGGTAACTGGATGCCTCTTGGGGCCCAGGCTAGACAAGCAGCTGATCTAACAGCAACAGTGGGCCCCAAAGGGACTGGGCATAGGCCTATTGGCATGTGGACGTCCTGGCGCCTACCAACCACTGCCCCGCTGCCTCATGAATTAACACGAGTAGGTATAAGGCTGCGGGAGTAAACCCCGAACAAAAAATCTATGGTGTAGCCCCGTATCGGGCAGATCCCAATGGAAGTATAGGCGGAAGAGGTGACCAACATAGGAAACCAACAGTTACACCGGCGGATGAAAGCAATGCACAATGGACAGGCTATTAAGGAGGAACCTAATAAACTGGGCTATCTGCAGTCTATTGCAACTCTCCCTCTCCCCAGTTGTTGCAGCTACTTGCACCACTGGATCAGAAGAAGGTAGAGCCTAGGTGTGTGGGTGCACCATAAATCAACTCAAGCACAGCCATCATCCAGCTCACTATACCTCTCATCATCATCATCATCCCTATCCTACCAAGAGTCCTATGGCGAAAGAAGAGTGGCGACGGCAACAGGTAGAAATGACTGTTGGGAGTCTCCAGTCACAACTCTGCACATCGGCGGCACAAATAAGATCGTCGTTTATGCACTGGGATTTAGGCAGCAGTGCAATCCAGTCCTGTCTGTGCGACTGAGCAGCCCTTACCGGGAGCCACTCTGCTCACCCCACATGGGGAGGGGCTAGAAAAGATACCCTAAACATAGCCTGCCTAAAGAACTAACCTGACTGGCCAACCGCACCTAGTAAGGCCATCCTAATGTGGTAGAAAAACATAACCACAGCTACAGATCAAAGCAAAAACAAACTAAACAACCTCTTATGGTCGCTGCATAGAATGTCAGGACCCTTCTGGATACTGGCACAATGAGTATTCTGAAAGAAGAACCGCCCCTGTGGCAAAAGAGCTGACTAGGTATAACATCGACATAGTAGCCATTATTGAGTCCTGGCTCCCAGACAAGGGGGTTCAGGCTATACCTTCTTCCTGGAACGGTAAGCCTGCTGCAGAGAAAAACTGCATTTGTGGAGTTGGCTTTGCCATTCGCCAATCCATCCTACATAGGTGAAATGCCTGTTGTGATCAACGAGTATCTCAAGGCACTCTGAGTACCACTGAATCACTCACGTCATGCCTTCTTCGTCAGTGCATATGCCCCAACACTGGATGCAGAGGATGACGTCAAGGAGGCCTTTTACGTCGACCTTAACATGAGTGCTAACGTCTCTCCCCAAAGTAGATAAGGTTGTGCTCCTAGGTGACTTCATTGCCAGAGCTGGCAGAGATGCTGACATATGGCAGGGAATCATAGAGAGAAACGGAGTAGGCAAGTATAATCCAAACAACCCACTCCTACTCAGCAAGTGTGCCGCACACAACCTCACCAACACCAACACCTTTTTAGGCAGGCCGCCAAATTCAAGGGTTCTTGGCAACACCCACGATCCAAACATTGGCATCTCATTGACTACATCATTGTCAGAGAAAGAGATCGCCGAGATGGCCTCATCACCCGAGCCATGCATGGCTCAGACTACTGTCATACAGATCATCGGCTCGCCAAAACCAAGCTCTCATTTCATGATGCCCCAAAACGGCGAAGGCAACAAGACTCCAGAAGAGGCTTTAACATCAAGCGACTGGAGACTCCAGTGATAGCACATGCTTTCAGAGAGGAACTCAGTGATGGGCTGATAAACAACCCAACTAAAAACAATCAAAATCCCTGCACCGAATGGGGTCCCATCAAAGCTGTCATCACAAACACCTGAAACGAGACATTCAACCTGATCAAAAGAAAACACAAGGATTGGTTTGATGAAAATTATCCGGAAATCAACGTTCTCGTCGATGATAAACGGGCTGCCTTAAGTGACAGGCAGAACAACCCTCAGTCTGGGATCAAATCTAATACCTTCCGCAAGAAGAAAGCGGCAGCCCAGGGGGAAATTCGTTAACTAAAGAACGAATAATTGAAAAATAAAGCGTGTGAAATGCAAAAAGTTGCAGATCAACACAAGATGCGTGAATTTTTCATTTCTTCTTAAACAATATATGGCCCGACTACTCATGGCGTGACCCCCACCGCTCATCCAACGGTAACTCCCTAATTTTAAGACGAACAAGGCATTCGACAGCATTGGAAAGAGCACTACCATTCACTGCTCAACCGAAACACAGATGTGGTTTTGGGTTCCCACCAAAATTCAATGCCATTGTGAGGCAACTCCACGATGCCATGAATGGCAGTGTCCTCCACAATGGCACCCAGTCTGAGTTCTTTCCCATCCAAACGGGGGTAATACAAGGATGTGCACTGGCATCAACTCTCTTTCCTTACTCGTGCCAGTGTCAATTTAGCCGGCGAAGTGGACATCCAATACCGGATGAAGGGACTTTTCATCATAGAGGACTCCAGGTAGGAACAAAGGTGTCGGCCACGTCAATCACTGAACTTCAGTATGCAGACGACCTCACACTCGTCGCTCACACTGAACGCGACCTACAGGAGAGCCTGAACACTTACGCAGATGTGTATGCACACTTCGGCCTTCAAGAGATTTCACCGAAGACTTAGATTCTCTTTCAGCCTCCCCCTGGTTCAATCACACCTCCACCATCCTTCCAGCTTAACGGTACTATTCTCTCTAATGTTACCCACTTCCAGTACCTTGGCTGTCAGCTGTCCACCGCCGCGGACATCGATAAAGAGATTCAACATCGGATCAGATGTGCATGTCAAGCCTTTGGCAGACTCCATACCTGTGTCTTCAGCTGTTGGGAGCTGAAATTATCTACAAAGCTGCAGTCCTCTCCACCCTGCTGTATGACAGCGAGACATGGGTCAATACAGGAAGCACCTCAAGGTACTTGAAAACTTTCACCAACGTAGTCTACGTTCCATCCTCCGAGTTCGCTGGGAAGACAAAAGAACAAATGCCAGTATTCTTGCTGGCACCAACTGTAGGAGCATCGAGGCTACCATTATCCATGAACAACTACGTTGGACCGGCCATGCTACCCGCTTGGACGATAGGAGACTACCAAAGCAGCTACTTTACAGTCACCTAATGAATAGTAAACATAACGCTGGCGGACAACTGAAAAGGTATAGGGACAGTCTTAAGACAATCCTGAAAAAGTGCCAAATCGACCCCCTCACCTAAAAGACGATTATTCCACACCGTAACCCTTAGAGGAGCACCACACAAGAAAATGTCAATTCTTTCGACTTAGTCCGACTGCATACCGAGGAAGATAGGCGCTAGCGCCGGAAAGACGTTGCCGCCGCCGCCCCTCCCGCACTAGATGTAGTCCCCACACGTGCAACATCTGTGGACGGTCCTGTCGATCCCGTATCGACCTCTCGAGTCAACTTAGAGATCACCAACGAAGGTGAAATCCTTAATAACTCATATCATTGTATCATAGCTGGATGATCGTCATACATCGATCCCGAGTGACAGCAAAGTAGTAGTAGTAAGTAGTAGTAGTAGTAGTAGTAGTAGTAGTAGTAGTAATAATAATAATAGTGAGTGTGTGTGTATGTATGTATGTTAGTAGTAGTAGTAGTAGTAGTAGTAGTAGTAGTAGTAGTAGTAGTGATAGTGTGTGTGTGTGTGTGAACAAGAATTAATATAATCCATTACAACAAATGTATAACTCAACGTCTGCAATACACTTAAGTAGGAGAACCTCTAAGTAATGAGAACTGCAATTAGCAGAATTATCCACACACACACACACACACAAACGCACGCACACACACACACACACACACACACACAAACACACACACACACACACACACACACACACACACACACACACACACGCCAGAAGCCGACAGCACTTAACGTTGAGTGTGTTAATGGAGAAAGTTCTGCTAAGTGTGTAGTTTGGGGTGATTATTTTAAGTGTGTGGTGGAGTGAGGATATTTTATGTAAAGTGTAAAGTGAGAATGAACTTGTTAAGTAACGTGGTGACACATCTGTTAAGTACAGTAGGAATTACTTTAGTATTTTGAATACGGTACGTGATTGGTCTGTCTGTCTGTTCTTCTATAGCCGTCTGTTCGTCTGTCTCCATCAGTCTGTTTATCCGTCTCTTTGTTCTTCTGTCTCCATATGTCTGTCAGTATATGTCTGTAATCAACTACATTAACCAACTCATGATAAAAACAGACAACATCTCCCACTCCCGTCTAACACATTCATTAGTCAAGTCAAAAAGGGTGACCATTACATTAAACTAACTCAACACTCACCTTCAAACTTCATATATGTTTAGTTTGTTTATTTTTCCTACATTATTTTAACAGAAGAGCAAAGGTAATTCAGCTTAACACGGCTTTGTCACTTTCCTGAAATTCGCTAAATTCTAATTTTGAGGTGAACTGTACCAGCCAGCCAGCGTGAAATTATGCTGGGGGGGGGGGTGAGGAGGGAATGAAATATATCTGGGAGGGGGTGCAGAGGGGAGGGATGCAGAGGGGAAAGAAGGGGGTATTTTTCAGTTAAAGTAATGATAATATATTTCAGTGAAACATAGGAATAATGGAGAAGAAAGGGGCATATTTTTTAATTGATGGGATGATAATTTTATTTCAGAAAGACTAAGGAGGGAGGTAATATGTTTCAAAGAAGGTGATGATGATATATTTCATTTAAGATCTGACTGGTGATCAAATGATATATTTAAGGGAAAGAAAGTGTGAAATATTTATTTATGAGGATTTAATAGAATGAAGACAGATTACAATAGGGAAAGGGAAGATATATTTCAGATAGGTATAGGGGGGATAACGGTGTACTGTATATATCACACATAAAGAGGGAAACATATTTATTGGAAAAGGCGAAATATCCCGTAAAATTAATAGGGTAGTAATTCAAACTTAAATGGGGGAGTGTGATATATTTCAATGGGATAAGTAGGAATATATTTCACATAGGAGGCGGAGAATGAAATATATATATATATACTGTATATGTTAAGCAGACTTTGTTTTATTCGGGTGAGTGATATTCACCTTCAAACATACACTTCTAATTTCCCATAAGAAACTTTACTCGAGCGAGGTACCAAGTCATGCTAGGGCGGTGTTGTTTGTGTTTCTTCAATGTTGTGACCTTGACGTTTGACCTCTGTTGCTATGAACTTGGCACTTGTAGGTTGTGACATGGTGGAAGTTGTATACTAAGTTTCTATGGTGTAATTCCTGCCTTTGTGGAGCTGTTGAAGAGGTTAATTGACGACCAGAATTTTGAACAGGTAATAGTCTCTCTCTCTCTCTCTCTCTCTCTCTCTCTCTCTCTCTCTCACCGATTGTCTCCCGTGTCAATAAACCTGACAAACAGAGCTGAATATTTCTGACATAAATAAATATATACAACAATAATAATACATTGCAATTAGTATTCATTTTGAAGGCTCCTAATTAACTTGATAATGAATGAAATCTCACGTAATTAGTTGGTGTGCTTTAATACAGGAGAGAATTATTGACGAGGTGTGTGTGTGTGTGTGTGTGTGTGTGTGTGTGTAATAATAATAATAATAATTAACGGTTTATTGAAAAAGTTCTGCAGCCCGAAGGCTGAAAATATACATTGGTCATAAATGACTTATTACATACATTGGTGGTTTAACAAAAGTCTTCATTAGAGAAAGGTAAAGGAACATACAGATTAATGTAGGTGTAGTAACTTCCTCCCAGATGGTGTTAGGAGGGACCTCACGTGGTGTAGTAGTTCCCTCACAGATGGTGTTATGAGGGACCTCACGTGGTGTAGTAATTCCCTCACAGATGGTGTTATGAGGGGCCTCACGTGGTGTAGTTATTCCTTCACAGATGGTGTTATGAGGGGCCTCACGTGGTGTAGTAACTACCTCATAGATGTGTTTTGAGGGGCATCGCGTGGTGTAGTAATTCCCTCACATATGGTGTTATGAGGGACATGTGGTGAAGTAATTCCCTCACAGATGGTGTTATATGAGTGAGGTGTGGTCCCAGTCCTTCCTATCGTAGACGGATAAACACATCCCTGGTTGTTGTTGGGTCTCACGGGCCGTTATCACTGGGTACCTGGGACCTCACTGTGTGTGTGTGTGTGTGTGTGTGTGTGTGTGTGTGTGTGTCATAAGTATGCTGAATTTGAGTAGATGGTAATCGATTTGGTGACACTTTAAGCCGATTAAGTGCGTCATGTGTCATGTATGAACGACGTAGCTGTGTCCGAGGTCAAGTTCGTTATTTATACTGACGGGAGTAGTTAAGGGACTTACATAGTTAATTGGTAAATATTAGATAATTAGTTATTAGTTCTTTTGTGCATTAGTTATTTAGCTGATTAGTTGTTAGTTATCTTTCTGTTAGATTGTTCTTTTAGTTAGTTAGTTAGTTAGTTAGTTAGTTAGTTACATAATTAACTAGTTCCATCCTTCGAGTTCGCTGAGAAGACAAGAGAACAAATGCCAGTAATCTCGCTGACACCAACTGTAGGAGCATCGAGGCTACCATTATCCATGAACATCTACCCTAGACTGGCCATGTTACCCGCATGACAGTAGGCTGCCAAAGCAGCTACTTTACAGTCACCTAACGAATAGTAAACGTAACGCTGGCGGGCAACTGAAAAGGTATAAGGATAGTTTTAAGACAAACCTGAAAAGTGCTAAATCGACCCCCTCACCTGGGAGACGATTATTCCACACCGTAACGCTGGGAGGAGCGTTACACGAGAAGGTGTCAATACTTTCGAGTTAGTTCGACTGCATACCGAGGCAGACAAGCGCCGGAAAGACGCTGACCCCGCCCCTCCTGCACTAGATGTAGCCCTAAACACGTGCAACATCTGTGGACGGCCCTGTTGGTCCCGTATCGGGCTCTCGAGTCACCTTGGAGTTTACCAACGAAGGTGACATATTAAAAACTCCTATGACTTATTCATCGCTGAATGACTCAACTCCGAGTGGCAACCAAGTAGTAGTAGTGGTGATTAAATAGTTCATTAGTTGGTTATATCTTTCTTATGTTATGTCGTTACCCAGGTAGTTAATTAGTCAGCTATTTAGTTTATTACTTGAACACAGACATCACTGTCCACCTTTGTCTTATTGTCTTGATATATTACGTTTTGTAGCCCCGAAGAAATAATAAATCACTCTCACATAAAAATAACTAATTGCACAGATTGCTCTAGGCTCCTGTGTCCATTAGTCATCCTGGCTGGAGCGGACAAGTGTTGCCAAATACAATCCAATTAATATAAAGCATAATTTAAGGCTTCATTATAAATACTTTACATGATATCACCTGGGGAAAACAGTCAGTCAGATACTTTGCATAAAATATTAATATTTTGAGTATCTTTTGATTAAGTGGTTTAATATTTCGTTATCATTTCTCAAAGTATGGAAAATATAGTTTTAAATGTCAGATCTAATACCTGGTGTGGACGCCAAGTACAGAAGTTATGTTAACCCCAGTTGTCGTTTCTTTAAGTTTCCCGCAACTGGCCAGCAATATTTCTGGTCCCCACCACCACCTGAACAACCTCCATGTCGATGCTTACTCAACCCCTCCCCTCTTTTCCTCTCGCCCTCCTCTCCCCCTGCTACTCTCCCCTCCTCTCCCCCTGCTATTCTCCCCTCCTACTACTACTCTCCCCAGTTCACCCCCAACGCCCCCTCTCTCCAGACACCTTCCCAGCCCACCTCCCCAACACGAAAAAACTTCTTGTTCGCACTGGACGGAAAACCGGATATTGGCAAAATGTTTCGTAATTCCCAGAGGTGTAAAAAATGTGGTGGTGGCGGTGGCGGTGGCAGCGGTGGCGATGGCGGCGTTGGCGATGGCGGCGTTGGCGTTGGCGGTGGCGGCGTTGGCAGTGGTGGTGAATGCCGGCGGTGGCGATGACAATGGTGTGGTAGTGAGTGGTGGTGGGAGAGAGGTGAGATAGGAAGGAGAGGAATAGGAAGAGAGATATTGAGATGGGAAAAAGAGTAGTGGAAGAGGATAGAAAGACAGAGAGACAGTACAATGGGGTGAGATGAAATGAGAGAGAGTGAGATGGAAGAGAGAGGGATGGGGGGATGGACTAGGAAAGAAAGTGTGAGAGGTGGAAGAGTGTGGGTGAGAGTGAAAAGAAAGGAGGGGGCGGTTATGTCAGAGAGAGAGAGAGAGAGAGAGTATGAACCATAACCATAAAAAGAGAGAGAGAAAAGAAAAACTTGGCTATGGAAGTGTTGAGGATTACGAGAAAGTGACTTTGACGAGGGGAAAGTATTAGAAAGGTAAAGAAAGGAGTGTTGACATTATAAGAGAGAGTTGTGTCCTGAGGGTGATAAACGAGAGTGATATTGAGAGACCGGGGGGTAGAAGGAGTATGAAAGAAAGAGATAAAAAGTAAGAGAGTGAGTGAGACAAAAGTGAGAGAAAGGAAGGGATAATGAGAGAGAGAAAGAGAGAGAATGGATGATTTAGAAAAAAAATAGGATAGGAGACTCATAGACGAGAGATATGGTCAAAGAGGAATTGGAATAGAAAACATAAATAACACGGAGAGATGGAGACAGGCAGACAGTGATGGAAAATGTGGTGGAGAAAGTAATGTATCAGGACAATGAGAAAGACGTGGAGGTGAGAGTGGAACAGAAGGAAGAGGAGGGAGAGTGTTTGGGGAGTGTACTGATAAGAGAAAGTGAGTTGATAAAGAGTGTTGTTTGGTCCACAGGCCTTGAGCAATTAAGTGTGTGTGTGTGTGTGTGTGTGCGTGCGCGTGTGTGTGTGCGTGCGTGCGTGAGTGCTTATTCTTATAATGCTTGAGTTTTTTAAGGATCGGTATTTTTTT
The DNA here is from genome assembly GCF_018991925.1 of Homarus americanus. Lineage (NCBI taxonomy): Eukaryota > Metazoa > Arthropoda > Malacostraca > Decapoda > Nephropidae > Homarus > Homarus americanus. The sequence continues at coordinate 63,788 of NW_024752922.1, read as the reverse complement.
TTTTTCGTACGTGTAATAAATCTTTATGACTGAGAGAAGCAAAGTAAACTGGACCCAACGCAGAGCCTTGTGGTACACTAGCAGGTGACTCAGTTGAACAGGCATCAGGTTACCCAGGAGCTAAGAAAAGAGGAAACATCATTTGATAGAAATTTAGGTTGATGGTCTTTTGTGATGAAGCTTAGGAAGAGGAAGTCCTTTTGATGGAAGCTTAGTAAGAGGAAGAGAAAGAACTTTTGTTAGTGAGCTTAGTAAGAGAAGTAGGATGGGCATTTGTTGAAAGCTTAACAAGAGTATCAAAGGAGACCATTGGACACAAGATTACCCAGATGATTTAAAGCCTAACTACTGTACCACCACGAGATTGATCAGACAATAACCCGTCAGAGTTATAGAGACCCGGAAGTGAAGAGGTGTCAGAGGAAGAGAGATGGTGAGACGAGACTATACAGGAATTACCAGAAACATGTGAATGTGTATGTATAACACAGGACCATTTGTTTATGATGGATTACAAGTCCTCGTTCTCCTCAGATGATGTTGGCGAGATGCTGAGTCTGTTGTCAGGTAGTGAAGATGAATTATCTCCTTCCTCCCCACCTCTCTCCTCCTCCTCCTTCTCCTCCTTCAGTCTCTTCTTCTTCCCCTCCCCCCTCTTTCTCTTTCCCTACCCCCTCCTTCCCCAACCCCTTGATCCTTCTCCTCACCCCTCCACCTACCGAGCCTCCCCCCCCCCTCCATTTTTCTGAATGGTGAAAGTTGTGTATAAGGTAAGTGAGTGGGAAGTATAGCTAGTTGTGTATTTAGGGCCGTAGTTGGGATAAGAGAGGAGAGGGAGTGATTAATTTTTGGATAGTGGATGTTCTCAGAGGCTGTAAGGGAAGAGTGTGTGCGTGGTGTGTGTGTGTGTGGAAGGGAGGGAGGGAGGGAGGAGGAGGAGGAGGAGGATAGAGAGTGGGAAAGAGGGAAGATATGGAGGAGGAGAGAAAATATGGAGAGAGAGATGGAAGGGAGGATAACAGAGGGGTGAAGGGATGGTGGTGCGAGGTATAGAGGGAGGGAGGGATGGTGGTGAGAGGTAGAGAGGGAGGAGGGAGGGATGGTGGTGAGAGGTATAGAGGGAGGGAGGGAGGGATGTGTGGTGAGGAGGGAGGGAGGGATGTGTGGTGAGAGGTAGAGAGGAGGGCGGGATAGTGGTGGAAGAGAGAGAGGGAGGGAGGAGGGAGGGATGGATGTGTGGTGAGAGGGAGGGAGGGATAGTGGTGATAGAGAGGGATGGATGGGTGGGGGGGATGACTGTGTCTCTCTGCTTCTCGACCTTGCACACAGGGAGGTGTAAAATGACTCTGCCGCGTTATACCGAGATCACACAGTCATTCTTCCTTGTCAAGTGTGGTGCCTCCTCCACCTCCTCCCTCCACCTCCCCTATTCCTCCTCCTCATTCTGATCTTGAGACTTTTATGGGATATTTTTTTAAGTTTGTGGGATTTTTTTTATGATTTAGTTTTTCGTGTTTAATGATTTTTAGGTTGTTTTCTTGTTATTATTGTGATTGTTTTACTTGTAATTTAGTGTTTTTTGACACGTCAGTTTGTTTTAGTTTTCTTTAGTTTGGTGATTTTGGGTAACTATTAGTTTTGGGGGGTAATTTTCTTTGTGGTTTTAACTTTATATTTTTGTAATTTTCTTATCTATCTATCTATCTAGAATTTAACTGGTAAAATAGAGAGATGACGACAGGTTGAGCCAGAGAGAGATACCCTGTGGTTAGCTGAAAGAGAGAGAGAGAGATAGATATACAAATTTATTGACAAAGTTTGGAGTACAGTTTACCTATTCTGAGTAATTCAGTCAGGTCTTGACACTGAGGGTGGTATCACTTCTCACTGCCACGCAGGACAGAGGTTCATACACAAAGGAATAGATCATACAAGTGACCGCGGGCCCTTTGTGCCCGGTGAAAGTTTGAACGCTCGTGCTTGGCTAGCGTACAGCGAATGAGAGTGTGCCAAGTCCGTAGACTTGCATGGTTAATTAGGGTGCCCCAAGTCCGTAGACTTGCATCGTTTTCCATCGTAAATAAAATGATTAATTAATGCCTTCCTAAGAAAACCATCGACATGGGACCAGGTTTGTTCCACTCTACGAATTTTTTGCGATTTTTCCATCAAGTTTGATGAAAAACGATTGTGCTATTTCGGCTGCCCAGAACAGACACACAGACAGACAGACACACACACACGGCTATACCTATAATATATTAGACAAGTGATCGTGGGCACCTTCGTGCCCAGTGAAAGTTTGAACTCTCGTGCTTGGCTAGCGTACAGCGAATGAGGGTGCGCCAAGTCCGTAGACTTGCATGGTAAGTAAAATGGTTAATTAATGCCTTCCTAAAGAAACCATCGACATGGGACCAGGTTTGTTCCACTCTACGAATTTTTTGCGATATTTCCACCAAGTTTGATGAAAAACGATTGTGCCGTTTCGACTGCCCAGAACAGACACACAGACAGACAGCTATTCCTATAGTATATTAGATTCATTTACAGTATATATAGGTCAGATTCATGTGGGTGATATCACTGTTCACTGCCATGCAGGACAGAGGTTCGTACACAAAGAAATACATCATATTCATTAGCAGTATATTGTATATAGGTCAGAGTCATGTGGGTGATGTCACTGTTCACTGCCATGCAGGACAGTGGTTCATGTACATTAGACGTCATATTCTAATTGAAGACTAATCAGTGTGGGCTACCAAATTTGGGATAAACAGCAAGAATGTCCTCAAGCACACCTGATTCAATGTAGTAATTACAAAGTTCATGATACAATAAGCCAGGTGGCCTGATGTCTTTGACAGTGCTACATTCAATAATATAGTGTTCAAATGTATGCTTTAAAGGTTTATCACAAAGTTTACATGCTGAGTGTTCCGGTATGGGTACAGCGTTACTAACTTGCCAGATGTGTCTGTATCCTAGCCTAATTCTGGTCATAACTATGTCACATTATCTAGTTCTGTCCTTATGCTGACCATACCGGTACCTCTTGTCACAAAATTTGTCATGTTTACTAATGCTACAACTGCAAGGTCTCTGCATTTCTCAGTTCTTCTAGATCAGAGTTCATGATTCTGATTTTAATGTTTTTAAGTACAGCATTGGACAGGCCAAGGTCACGGTCAACATTTTCTTTCTCACATGCCTCATTGGCCAGTCTATCAGCACAGTCATGATGCCTAATTACAACATGGGACGAAATCCACACAAATTCGATATGAGAGTTGTTCTCATTGGCAGTTATCACATTTCTTTTAATATCATATACAACTTTAGACATAGAACCTGACGGGCTGTTCATTGATTTCAAGGCACTTTGAGAGTCACAGAATATCACCCCACCTCCATTTTCTTTAAGGTAGTCTGTGGCTAAGTAGATTCCAGTTAGTTCAGTTTTTGTTGTGCTGGCCCAGTTGTTCAGCCTTTCCTTGTTTGACACTATCATCTCTTTTTCTTTATATATTACAATTGCACAGCCTGTTCTACCTGTGTTTGTCTGCACAGAACCATCAGTAAAAGCATAACATTCACTTGATTTAATACTCTCAGCAGAAAGATAGCCCAAGAGAACGATATGGCGAGTTGATGAAGAGGGATGGCTGGGTGAGAAAAATAACGAGAGATGATTAGCTGAGAAAGAAATGGCTAGCTAAGAGAGGTGATTGGTAGAGAAGGAAAATGAGAGACAGGGAAGGAGACTTGTAAACTGAATCAGAGAGAGACAACAGAGAGAACCCTTTGTGTCGGGTCTCCAATGATCAAGGTCCTGTGATAAATGCCTGTTGTGTTGCTGTGTTAGGTTTGTTGTGTTGCTGTGTTAGGTTTGTCGTGTTGCTGTGTTAGGTTTGTTATGTTCTTGTGTTAGGTTTGTTTTGTTGCTGTATTAAGTTTGTTGTGTTGCAGTGTTAGGATTGTTTTGTTGCTGTATTAAGTTTGTTGTGTTGCAGTGTTAGGTTTGTTTTGTTGCTGTGTTAGGTTTGTTGTGTTGCAGTGTTAGGTTTGTTTTGTTGTTGTATTGAGTTTGTTGTGTTGCAGTGTTCGGTTTATTTTGTTGTTGTATTAAGTTTGTTGTGTTGCTGTCTTAGGTTTGTTGTGTTACTGTTTTAGGTTTGTTTTGTTGTTGTATTAAGTTTGTTGTGTTGTTGTATTAAGTTTGTTGTGTTGCTGTGTTAGGTTTCTTTTGTTGTTGTATTAAGTTTGTTGTGTTGCGGTGTTAGGTTTGTTTTGTTGTTGTATTGAGTTTGTTGTGTTGCTGTGTTAGGTTTGTTGTGTTGCTGTGTTAGGTTTGTTGTGTTGCTGTGTTAGGTTTGTTGTGTTGCAGTGTTAGGTTTGTTGTGTTGCGGTGTTAGGTTTGTTTTGTTGTTGTATTGAGTTTGTTGTATTGCTGTGTTAGGTTTGTTGTGTTGCTGTGTTAGGTTTGTTGTGTTGTTTTTGTTGTTGTTTGTTGTTGCAGTGTTAGGTTTTTGTTGTGGTTTGTTGTGTTGTGTTAGGTTTGTTGTGTTGCTGTGTTAGGTTGTATTTGTTGTTGTTGTATTAAGTTTGTTTGTTTGTTGTTTGTTGCTGTGTTAGGTTTGTTGTGTTGTTGTGTTTGTTGTTGTTGCAGTGTTATTGCTGTGTTAGGTATTGTTTGTGTTGCTGTGTTAGGTTTGTTGTGTTGCAGTGTTAGGTTTGTTTTGTTGTTGTATTGAGTTTGTTGTGTTGCAGTGTTCGGTTTGTTGTATTGCTGTGTTAGGTTTGTTGTGTTGCAGTGTTAGGTTTGTTGTGTTGCAGTGTTAGGTTTGTTGTGTTGCTGTGTTAGGTTTGTTGTGTTGCTGTGTTAAGTTTGTTTTGTTGTTGTATTAAGTTTGTTGTGTTGCTGTGTTAAGTTTGTTTTGTTGTTGTATTAAGTTTGTTGTGTTGCTGTGTTTTTGTCGAGAAACACAATAAAACAGTAAAATGGAAAACAAAGTAAAACAAAGCAATAAAAAACGAAAAACACAAAAGAGAAAACACAATAAATCAGAAAAAAATTCAATAAAACAGAAAAACAACACAAACCAGACAAAAAAAATAATATCACACAATAAAACAGACAAAAACAAAACAACAGAGAACAACACAATGAAACAGAATAAAACACAATAAAACAGACAAAACAAAACAGCAGAGGACAAAACAATGAAACAGAATAAAACACAATAAAACAGACAAGACACTGGAGCGATAGTGAAGGAACATCTGGCGCCTGAACTGGTGTTGTCACTGGCCTCTGTCTGCCCTGGGGGGGTGGGGCACTTTATCTTCCCCTCGCCTCCCCTCTCTCCCTCCTTATTTCCCCTCTCTCTCCTCGCTCACGCCTTACCTCCCCCCTCTCTCTTTCTCTCTCTCTCTCAACCATTCCCATTCTTCCTCCCCTCACTTTTCTTTCTCTCCCTTCTCCTGTCCTTCCTTCCTTCCTTCGTTTCCCATTCTTCATGCTCTCTTTCCTCTGACCTCCCTCTCCCCTCTGTCCCCTTCCCCCTTCCCTCCCCTTTCCATTCTTCCTTCCTTTTCCCCTCTTCCCCTCACTTTCCCTGAGTTCTCCCCTCCTCTCTTGCCTCCCATCTCCTCACCCCTTTCTCCTTCCTATATCTCTCTCTCTTCCCCCTCTCTTTCCCTTCCTATCTTCTCCCATCATTCTCTCCCCTTCCCATCTCCTTCACCCACCTCACCTTCTTTCCATCTCCTTTAACCCTCCTCACCCTCCCTTTGTTTTTTCACCTCCTCCCTCCATCCCCTCACTTCTCTCCCTCCCTCTTCAATCACCGTCTCAAGACTCCTACCTCTAATCCTCTCCTGTCACTTCCTCACCATTTCCCCTTTTCCTTCCTGCTTTCCCTCTCCCTCTTCCTGTTCCATCTCCCTTTCCTTTCTCTTCCTTCCTCTTCCGAGTCTGTTTGTGAAGTCCTCTACTCTTTGAAGTGTATTTTTTTTACCACTACTCTCTCTCTCATTACGGTTTCCACTAAAAATAAAAATAAATAGATAAGTATTAATATATAAACTGAATAGATACCAGAAATTAATTTTAATAAAAACAAATGAACCAAGGAGAGAATGAGACACTGTTTAGGAAGAAGGATAAATGGTGTGAATAAAGATGAAACAAGGGAATGTGGGGGAACATGTGTAATCAAGGTGAAAGGAAGAACAGGTAAGCTTCGTTGTTAAGACAGGTAAAAGTGATAAGGGGTGACAGTTTATAGTTTTGGGGTGACATGTAAGAGGAAATAGCTCTCTCTCTCTCTCTCTCATTCTCTCCCTCTCCCTCTCTCTCCCTCCCTCCCTCAAACACATTTACATGGGATCATAACACACACACACACACACACACACACACACACAGAAGGTCAGGGGGCAGTTTCACCCGTCAGCTTTAAGTCTCTCAGGTCACTAGGTCCTGTCACCCTCCTTCACCACAGACGGACAGGAGGAAGGAAAGACAGAGTAAAAATATATGGGAATGAAGAGAAAGACAGGGAAAGGCAGGTAAAGAGACAGACATTGAAAACATAAATAGGTAACAGACAGACAGGCAGATAGGTCGAGTTAAGAAGGCGGTGTATGGGAAATAGACAGATTCAAGATACCAATGATATGAAACGGGAAAAGTAAGAGACATATTTTGAGATAGACTGACAGACATACGGGCAGACACACAGAATATTACTTGGTTTATTGTAAATTCTTAAAACTCTGGGTCAACTGGTTGTAAGATCGTGTGGGTGAGTAAGTGGATGGGCAAGTGGATGGGTGAGCGGGTTGATGGACGGATGAGTGAGTGAGTAAGTGGGGTAAGGGATGGGTTACTAAATGAATCTGTGAGTTAATGAGAAAGAGAGACGTAGAGAGAGAGAGAGAAAGACAGACAGACATACAGACAGACAGACAGACAGAAACAGAGAGATAGAGAGAAAAGCATAAAGAGACACAGAGACAGTGAGAAAGAGACGCAGAGACAGTGAGAAAGAGACACAGAAGGGTGAAAGAACTGCTGGCTTCTTTTGCGATTAAAGGTATTTACTTAAAAGCTTGGCGCCTTTGAACCGAGATTACGTGGGTGGCATGTACAGTACAGCGTTGACCTTTTATGTATGGAGGTAGAGAGAGGAGGGGGGGGGTGAGGGAACAGGGAAGAGAGGGAGGCAGATAGAAATACGACAACAAGAGAGAGATAAGTAGATAGCGAGAGAAATATTTTAATAGAGAGATAGAGATAAATACCAGTATAAAGCACAAAAAAGAGACTTAGACAGCAAGAGAGAAAGAGAGCAAGAGAGAACAAGATATATAGCAAGAAATAGTTAAAATAAAAAGCAAAAGAGACATAAAGACAGCACGAGAAAGAGAAGATATTTAGATAAACAGATAGAGAGGCAGATTAGACAGCAATTGACTAGTTACGTAATAAGCGTAGTTACATAATGAAGAGGAGAACCAAGGAAAACACAAACATCTTGACCAAATTGGGTTTCTTTAATTACTCGCGTTTCGGAAAATCATTTTCCATCACCAGAGCCTAAAAAACAGACAAAAACTACCACACCCTCCAGCACCACATCTCCCAGCACCACACCCTTCAGCACCACACCCCTAGTACCACACCCCCGGTACCACACCCTCCAGCACCACATCTCCCAGCACCACACACCCTAGTACCACACCCCGGTACCACACCCTCCAGTACCACATCTCCCAGCACCACACCCCCAACGCCACACCCCAGTACCACACCCTCCAGCACCACATCTCCCAGCACCACACCCTCCAGCACCACACACCCTCCAGTACCACATCTCCCAGCACCACACCCCCAACGCCACACCCCAGTACCACACCCCAGCGCCACACCCCAGCACCACACCCCTAATACCACACCCCTAGTACCACACCCTACCACACACCCCCAGTACCACACACCCCCCAGTGCACAACCCCAGTACCACACCCCAGTACCACACACCCCAGTACCACCCCCAGTACCACACACCCCAATACCACACACCCCAGTACCACACTCCCCCACACCTCCCCAGCACCACACCCGTAGTACCACACCCCCAGTACCACACCCTCCAGTACCACATCTCCCAGTACCACACCCCATTACACACCCTCCAGTACCACATCTCCTAGTACCATACCCCTAGTACACCCTAGTACCACACCCCTAGTACCACACCCCAGTACCACACCCCCAGCACCACACCCCTAGTACCACACCCTCCAGTACCACATCTCCCTAGCACCACACCCCAGCGCCACACCCCCAGCACCACACCCCTAGTACCACACCCCTAGTACCACACCCTCCAGTACCACATCTCCCAGCACCACACCCCCAGCACCACAGCACCACACCCTAGTCACCACACCCCAGTACCACACCCCCAGTATCACACCTCCTAGTACCACACCTCCTAGTACCACACCTCCTAGTACCATACCCCCAGTACCACACCCCTAGTACCACAACCCAGTACCACATCTCCCAGCACCACACCTCAGCGCCACCCCCCAGCACACACCCCCCAGCACCACACCCTAGTACCACACCCCAGTATCACACCTCCTAGTACCACACCTCCTAGTACCATACCCCCAGTACCACACCCCTAGTACCACACTCCCCCAGTACCACATCCCTATAGTCCTTCAATACTCCACTACATACTAATCCCATAGACCACCACGTCACAAGAACAACATCAAGAGGATTATTAAATGGCCCGCCTGAGTCTTTGTCTCATGGGGGATTAACCACGGGATATAACCTTGAAAGTGATCAGGAGATTTTGAGGGGAGGAGGGATTTAGCTCTAAAGGTAATGTAAATTTTTTAGGGTGGGAGGGGATTTTTTTGTGGGGGGATTTCTTGGTGGATTACTTATCCTTGACAGTAATTATTTGGGGTGATTTAATAATCGAATTACCTAAATGTTTTGTCATCTACTGAATTTATCAGTTGGATTCAGCATTGAAAGTGATTTTTTTTAAAGGGGTAACTCGTCTGAATCTTTATACTCTAATGAATTTGATAACTGGGTTTTACATGAACGTCAATCTCTCTTGATTTATATAAGATCTGAAGAGGTCAGGCGGGTGTGGGTGTGTGTGTGTGTGTACCTGTGTCTACAGATACAGTCACACACACAGGTAGACAGACAGTCAGACACACAGGTAGACACAGGTAGAAAGACGGGCACACATGTAGACAGACAGACAGACAGACACATAGGTAGACTCACACACATAGGTAGGCAGACAGACAGAAAGACAGATAGGTAGACGCACGCACACATTGGTAGACAGACAGACACATAGGTTGACACATATACACAGATAGACAGACATACACATAGGTAGACGCGCACACATAGGTTAGACAGATACAGACAGACATACAGACAGACAGATAGATAGGTAAACGCACACACACACATAGGTAGACAGATACAGACAGATAGATAGGTAGACGCAAACACACACACATAGGTAGACAGAAACAGACAGACAGACACACACACATGGATAGACAGACAGACAAACAGACAGACAGATAGACAGAAAAATAAATATCCCTACAGATATACCAAATCCAGAAGACAGTTTAAGATTTACGCTTTAGAATCTACAAATTAAAAGTGAGTGTGTGAGAACAGGACGGGAAGAGAAAGAGAAGAGAAATAAGTTTTGAGAAATAAAGACAGAAAGAGATAGAGAGATACAGAGAGATATTGAAACGAGAGAGAGAGAGAGAGAGAGAGAGAGAGAGAGAGAGAGAGAGAGAGAGAGAGGCACTGAGATTAAAGAACGTGAAAAACAGAAGAGAGATAAATTTGGAGCCGATAAGGGAAAAACGAGAGAGAGAGAGAGAAAGAGAGAGAGAGTAAACATCCTTTGCTCGTCAGGGAGGAAGGTGTGGCTGGGGATGGTAGTGTAGGGTCTGGTAACACTCCCGGGGGAACCTGTTAACACACTCAACCTTGCCTTGACTCTTGTCTCCTCCTGTGTAGTGGTGTCGGGTGCAATGGCGTAATGGCGTAGAGGCGTAATGGTGTAGTGGCGTGGGCAGTGTAGTGGCGTTCTGTGTAGTGTATAGTGGTGTAGTGGTGTGGGGAGTGTACAATGGCGTAATGATGTAGTGGTGTAGGGAGTGTAGTGGCGTGGGCAGTGTAGTGGCGTTCTGTGTAGTGTATAGTGGGTTAATGGTGTAGTGGTGTGGGAAGTGTACAATGGCGTAATGATGTAGTGGTGTAGGCAGTGTAGTGGTGTTCTGTGTAGTGTATAGTGGCGTAATGGTGTAGTGGTGTGGGAAGTGTATAATGGCGTAATGATGTAATGGTGTAGGCAGTGTAGTGGTGTTCTGTGTAGTGTATAGTGGCGTGATGGTGTAGTGGCGTTCTGTGTAGTGTATAGTGGCGTAATGGTGCAGTGATGTGGGAGTGTAGTCGTGTGGTTGGTATGGAAGAGTAGCAGAACAAAACCAATATGTATCAGGACCCTCAATACGACTCTCGAGTTTGTTTACGTTTGAGTGAATCCTGTTGGAGCTAATGACGTCATCATCGACTGAATATATTCCCATAACCCCCCCCCCCAAAAAAGTGATTTTACACGTATCATAATAAGATTTTTTCTCCTCGTTTACCAGGCCGTAATTTATAGCGTTTGAAGAGCATAAAAAAGGAACAGCACTTATAAGTATGAAATATGTTTGGTGATAAACGTCATTCGGTAAAAAAGAAACAAGAGACGTTTTCTATCGGGTTTCCATTCAGGGGAATATGTTGTATTTTTATAACACGAGAGGCAGTGATGTATGAGGCGGTGGTGGAAGCATAAACTAACCTGAAATTATAGTGAGTGTTGGTAATATGACCAACTTTACTGTTATTATTATTATTACTATTTTGTTATTATTATTATTATCATTATTATTTTATATTGTTTCATCTCATGAATTTTATGTTGCCACTAAATCATAATTTGTTCATAATTTTACTCTCTCTCTCTCTCTCTCTCTCTCTCTCTCTCTCTCTCTCTCTCTCTCAGTGAGTGTTTTTGGTGCTCCAGGGCTTAATTCCCAGAGAGGGGCTTCTCACACAGGTTGGTGACGCTGTGGCGGCATAAACATATTTTTTCAAACTGTTTTGAATATTTTGACGGGCAGGTGAGATTACGGCCTCCTTGGTGTGTGTGTGTGTGTGTGTGTGTTGTAAAGGTGCACACAAGTAAGGAAATGGACACACACACACACATACACACACACACACCTCCGAGAACCTGTTGCAGTAATGCTATTCCCCATCCACCATCTTTTCTCTCCCTGTCCTCCACTGTTGCCGCACTCACCGAAACAGTCCACAGCGGTCTGGGATTTAGCAGTCTACAGTATGTGCATGATGACTTAACCCCTTCTGTACAATGATTTAACCCCTTGTGTACGATGATTTATTCGCTTGAGTATGATGACTTAACCATTTTAGAAAGATAACTTAACCCCTTGAGTACTATGATATTGTACTCAAGGTGTCGAGGTTTCTTAAGCAATGAGGATAATCCAAACTGTATTCAATCCTTTGACTTTGTACTTCATTCATTCATTCATTCATTCCAGCATTTTTTTCCAAGTCTTAGTGAATAAAAGTCATTCATTTAAAGGCGTCAAGACACACTACACTATGTAAAGTCAAAATGAAAAGTTGGTCGAAAACCTCCAGCCAGCATTATGTTTCTGTCCACAACACAGTAGGCGATGCTCTCTCTCCTTCAACCCTAGTCAGCGTCGTCTTGTTCACTTCCGGAGCATAGTGAGCATTTGTCATAACAGTATTCCTATAACGTTACTAACTGTTGATGAGCATTATGTTTCTGTTTACTTCTGTTATTTACCTCATCGATTGATTATTTAACCAGTCGTGAAAGTATGTGTGTGTGTATGTGTGTGTGTGTGTATGTGTAGTGTTGTTACCGGTGTATGAGTGTAGGTGAAGGGAGGCGGGTGTGTGAGTGAGGATAAGAGTAGGTGGGAGGATGAGCATGGATAAGTGGGTGGATTGGTAAGTGGATGAGGGTGGATGATTGTGTGGGTACATGGATAAGGATATGAGTGGGTGGATGGTGTGGGTGGGTGAGTAAGTTTGTGGTTGAGGGTGGATGAGCAAGGATGAGGGTGAGTGAGGGTCGATGTGTGTGTGTGTGTGTGTGTGTGTGTGACAGACGTACATTGATTGGCTCTCTCTATGGATGCATGTATACACACTACACATGCTTTTTTTTACGCCGTTATATGACACACACACACACACACACACACACACACACTATCCAACCACTCTCACTCCTACCTCCCCCCTTCCTCTCCCCTTTCCCACCCATCCACCCATCGCTCGCGCCCTCCTCCCACACCTATCGCGCCCTCCTCCCCTCCCACCCTATCGCGCCCTCCTCCCCCCACCCATCGCCCCTCCTCCTCCTCCACCCTCCTCGCCCTCCTCCTCCCCCCACCATCTCCACCCCCCTCCCACCCATCGCGCCCTCCCTCCTCCCACCCATCTCCTCCTCCCACCCATCGCGCCCTCCTCCCTCCCACCCATCTGCCCTCCTCCCTCACCCATCTCGCCCTCCTCCTCCCACCCATCCTCCCCACCTATCCCTCCTCCTCCCACCATCGCGCCCTCCTCCCCACCTATCCTCCCTCCCACCCATCGCGCCCTTCTCCTCCCATCGCCCTCCTCCCCCCACCTATCGCGCCCTCCTCCCCTCCTCCCCCACCTATCGCCCTCCCACCCACCTCCCTCCACCCCTCCCTCGCATCCTCCTCCTCCCACCCCCCCTCCTCCTCCCCACCCATCGCCCTCCTCCCACCCATCTCCTCCTCTCACCCTTCCCACCCATCGCGCCCTCTTCCCCCACCTATCGCGCCCTCCTCCCTCTCACCCTTCCCGCTCTCACCTCATCACAATCTCGTCTCATCTCTTACTGTTGACAGACTTTAAACTCCCGTAATGAGTATCCTTGCAAAGTCAACATTGCAGAGTGGCATTAATCATCACAGAGGCAACGACGCCCATTGTTACACAAGATTAAATGTCAACTCAATTTCAAAGCCAGAAACTTATATTTGTTTCCAGGAGGCTACACAAATGATCCGCCCTGCGTCCTCCCGTGTTAAGGGAGCTTCGCGTAGTATTCTGATTTAGTTTAGTTTCTCCTAAGTCGTTCATTCTTTATTATGCAATTGACGTTTTCTGTGAGATGTATTTGTCCAGGTATAACCTAACAGAAAAGATCGTGTTTTTTTTTTTTTTTGTGTGTGTGTAGAAGTTCGTCTGTTTCATTATCTTGCTAATGTGTATTTATATAAGGGATCCCACCTCTTGTCAGTCAGGTTCAGGGGTCCTTTGGCCTCACAGATGAGAATATTGTATAGATCATTCATAGGAAATTGATACATCTTTCTCCGAACACATGAAGAATAGCACCCCAGCTTATTTCACCCTAGTGCTGCCTGGGGGGGTTAGGTTAGGGTAGGTTAGGTTAGGTTAGGTTTGCGATAGAGTGGTCAATCTTAAGGTGGGCTGTTCTTCAGGCGGTCCATGATCTCTCCCTAAACTTGACTACCATCTTTCCCTCCGACCTGTGATGTCTTAAATGGTTTATTGAGCTGAACATTAAGTCATCAGTCGGTGGCTAACGAGGCATTATGGCCAGCACTGCACTTGATAGCTTTCACTTCTCCAATATTAAAATAAGGACTCGACCACAGCTAGGAGGGACTTTTTATTTTTTAGGTTAAGGTGGGGAATGGAAGGAAGGCATGCTGGGGCTCAAGGCACAGCCAGACATGAGGGGTGGAGAAGTCACAACATATAATCGTGGGGGAAAGGATGGAAAAGAAGTTTAATGAGTTAAACAGAGGGGGACGACACCCCTTGTTTTACATATTACAGAGTTTGTTGGATAACTAAGCTAACCTAGTATTTAGGATGAGGTTGCAAAATGGTTACTTTGGTAGACAATGACGAGTTTGATTTTACAATTACATGTTTATTAAATTCTTGTACTGTATTATGTTATGGACTCGCTAGATTGTGTGTTAAATGTGATCTTATATCACCTGATTTTTAATCTAAGGTGGATCATTATGGCGGACATAGATGAGTCGCGAGTTGGATCGTTATAGTCCGGCCGGACTCCGGTGTCACCAGGCGTGGGGTCGCCCTCCATTGATGTCTTCCCCGCGTAGGTGGTCTGGGCTGTGAGGGTCGTCCAGGAGCTTGTCCCAAACCTTCTTCCCTAGGCGATGGAACCTGGCATTGAGGGCCTCTTGTTTTATTTCTCAGGTGGATGGTTTCCACTGTCTCCTGGTAGAGTGGCGCTTTGCCATTGGCCGACCTCAGACACTTGTTTTGGAAGCTTTGTAGTTGTTGTGGTCTGGTCTTCCCGAGTGTGACGAGTGGTATATGTGGGTGCTCCAACACAGGTCTCACCAGCGCCTTGTACAGGTGGACTTGTATCTTCTCAGGCATCAGTTTAAAACGTTTTAATTTGGCTGGAGCGACTTTGGCTTTCTCTGGCCTGTCCTTCACATGGGAAATGATGCCCGTCCGAGAGATAATGAGGCCGAGCAACCTGCCTTATTTAGAGTACTCAATCTCTTCGTCGTCGATCATCAATGGCGCCGGCTTGAATTTGGCAATAGGTATGACCTTGAATTTCGTTTTGTTTGTTTTTATTTTCCATTTATTTTCATACTCTGAGATATCCTCTATTGCCCGAGCAGTGAGTCGCGCCATCCTTGTCCTGGACCTTCCTGGGCAGGTGACGATCTGTGTTACATCGTCGGCATACATGACGTACTCGCTGACGACTATTGAGGGTGGCAGGTCAGCCGTGTAGAGCGTGTAAAAGGTTGGTGAGAGACAAGAGCCCTGAAGCACGCCGCTCGAGAGTGAGAATTCTTCTCCAAAATGTTCTTGCATCTTGATTTGGGCTCTGCGGTCCGTAATGAAGTTGCACAGCAGGCGCGTCAGGTTTTCGAGTAGTCCCTGTTGTATGATCTTATGCTGCATCCCCGCGTGCCAAACATTGTCAAACGCCTTGCTGACGTCCCTCAGCAGTACATTGTACTGCAGGCGGCCAGTCATGACGTTGACGATCTGTTCGTGGGCCTGGGCTATGGCGGTGGATGTGCCTCGGTACTGGCGGACGCCAAACTGGCGGGGATTATGCACGTCTTCGTCCTCCAGATACATCCGCAATCGCTTGTTTACTATTTTTTCGAGGATTGTGGCAGGTACCTCTAGCAGCGATATTGGTCGAAAGTTTTCGACTTTGTTTGGAGGCTTCCCTGCTTTTGGTATGAGGCAAATAACGGCGATTTTGAACATCTTAGGGAAGTATCCAGAGGTGAGGCAGGCATTGCATATATGAGCAAGCCTCTCTATTATGTTGGCGGGGAGTTGGGCCAGTAAGTGAGCCATGTATCCACTTAACCACCGTCAACTACTGTATATTTGGACATTTGTAAACTTTAAAACTTCGTAATGTCGAATGCTTTGTTTTGTTTATTCAGTTGAGGAAATGACGTTTGTTTACGATTATTTTTAATTAAAACAAAATCTTGTACACTAAACTATCATTCATCTTTTACATTCGTCTCTCCGTGTGATGTGTTGTTTCCTTACTCGTGTATGTACTATATGTATGTATGTATGACCTGTGGTGTAATGGTGTGGTGTAATGGTGTGGTGTAATGGTGTGGTGTAATGGTCAGCATGCGAGCGGACCCAGGTTCGATCCTTGGGCAGGGTGAAACTATGGGCAAGTTTCTTTACGCCATTTGCCTCTGTCTACCCAGCAGTAGTTGGGAGCCTGGATGTTTATCGATTTGCGGATCGTATTCCGGGGTAATTGTTAGTCAGTGCAGCTGGCGAGTTGTCCGGTCTTCTAAAACTACTCCTTGACACTGGGTCATGCAGCTCGTTAACTCAGGGTTTGGTTGTTGTGTTAGCGACAGCTTCTACACCTTAAACAAATTCACGCCTAGGTGGCCGGTCATCCTTATTACACGAGGGGCAACCATTATGTATGTATGTATGTATGTAGACTTAAACAAGCGGTTGTACTATAACTGGCTTAACCAATAATGTTTTCTGGAAGGTTTTTAGTGTATATGTATGTGATTTCAGTAAAACACTTGTCCTCTGTAACACAAATAAAACCTTTTCTCCTCTCTAACTAATTACTGTACTAACTTCATTGAAACGGTTGTGTTGTGAGTTATAAAACATATGTGACGTGTTTTCCTCTACCAAGTGACTTCAGACAAAACGCCTGTAACCTAATGCATATATATCACAATTTGGCTTTTTTCTTCGCCTGACACGTGACGCCCCTCAGTGTATGTTTGTATAACCACACAAGGTCAAAGGTACATTGGTTACATGAATATAAATGACATCCCAGGCTGTTGTATATTGTATTCTCTTTAGTCAGTGTATACATGATCGCTCTCAATTATAAGCACGTTAATGGAAACACCAACAAATTTGACAAAAAAACGATATGAAGTGAAAATTGGTGAACTTTGATAAATATTCCAATATGGTTTTATCCTTGATGTTCATACGAAAGATTATAATGGAATTTGTAGTTCATGAATGTTAAATGGGCTATATAAATGACATTTTGGACATACTGTAAAAAGTGCAATGAAGGGCTCTCTCTCTCTCTCTCTCTCTCTCTCTCTCTCTCTCTCTCAAACGTCTGGTCAGAAGGGTTGGGAGAGGTCAAGAAATGGTTCCATAATGTCTGGTTTCCGCGTAACGGGTGAAGTAACTCGGTCTATACCCGCTAGCCACACTCTCCCTTGCTTCCCTCACTCCTCTTCTCTCCTCATCCTCCTCTCTCTCTCTCTCTCTCTCTCTCTCCTCCTCTCTCTTTTCGTTTCTCTCACTCTCTTTCCCCACCTATTCTCGTCTCCTTACCCTCCTCCCTTCACATGTCTTCCTCCTTCCTCTCCTCCTTTTCCCTTCCTGATTTCTCTCAACCCTCATCCTCTTATTCTTTCTCTCATCTGTACCCCTCCACATCCTCCTCCTCCTCCTCCTCCTCCTCCTCCTCATCTCCCTTACCCTTCTTCTCCCTTTATCCTTCACCTCTTCCCTACCCTCTCTTCTTCTTCCTCCACTTACTCCACCCATGACCCACCACTTTCCCTCCCCTCCCTCAACTCCCCCCCTCCCCCTCCCATAACCCACTTCCCCTCCACGAAACCAACTTCAATTTTTTCTCCTTTTTTCGGTATATCAGTTTAAATTATCTTCATAACTCAGGAGAAAAGTTTTAGCCTGGCGAAGAGTTTTAGCCTGGCGATGATGTGCAAATTAGGGAGGAGCCGGGGGGTGGTCGGCAAGTAAAGCTGCCTCTCGCTTATAAACTAGAGGAAATAATGATGATATAAATTTGTCTCTCTCTCTCTCTCTCTCTCTCTCTCTCTCTCTCTCTCTCCTTTCTTTTTGTATCCTGTTTTTTCTTCTCCTGTCCTCCTTTACTCTCTCCTTTTCATCTTCCTCCTCTTCCTCTATTTTCCCTTCCTCTCCCCTATTATTCCTCTTTCCCTCCTTTCCTTCCTCCCTCCGTCCTCCTCCATCTTTCTCCCTTCCTTTCTTCCCCCTATTCTTCCTTTTCCTTTCTTCGTTCTTTTTTCCTCCTGCACCTCTTCCTTTTTCTCCTCTTCCCTTTCTTTCTCTCGTCTCTTTCCTCTTCCTCCTCCTCCCTGAGACTAGGAAATGGAAGGAGTTCCTCTCCATGACTTCCTGATGACCTCCTTAAGGAAGTGAGAGAGTGAAGGATGAGAGGGAGTCGGAAGAATGAGCAAGGAAGGAAGGAAGGGAGAGAGAGAGAGAGAGAGAGAGAGAGAGAGAGAATCAAGGATAGATAAAGTGAGGGTGGAGTAGGGAGATAATTTGGAAGATTGATATAATTATTGAATCAGTTTATTTAGCCAGAAAAACACAGATACAGAGTCAATAATAATAGCATTATTAACATGGCTGAGCCAGTTGAGAACCTGAGCTCTCTTTTAGGCACCTGATATATACTATACATTTATCTCAATGAAGTATTCTGTAACATTTAGTATCATCTGGAAGAGTACACATAGCATGGTGGTAATAAGAACATCTCATAATGTTACCACGGTTATCACTTCGTAGTCTCCGTATTTTATTGTGACTTTACTAGAACTTTCAGATCTTGTGGCTGTTTTATACATGGTAAAAATGGGAAGTTATCTGAGATATTGTTACAAATAAATCCACTTGCAAGATTGTTAGGAGTGTTGTTAGTCCACATATGACCGATCACAGTGGCAGCGGTGGCAGTTACTTTTTTGGGTTTGGTTATGGTGTTGAATGGCAGGTAGCAAGAAGGTCTATTACTGAGGTTTCTTTCTCGGATTTTAGTAGATCAAGGTTGAAATCTCCTGTAATGTAGGAAAGTTTCCTCTCTGAGCTTATGATAGAGATAAGCTCCGATAATTTTTCATGAAAGTTCCTTTCATTAGTGTGGGGTCTTCTGTAGATTACTCCTACGAGGATATTTCGTGTGTCATTACGTAATTCATTGAAAACACTCTTCATGTACTCCCCCTGAACCTTTAAATCATCTCTTACAGAAGTGTTATACTTAATATCAACATATAGTGCGACACCACCACTGTGTTGTGACGTATATTATAATTAGGAATATTATACAAATGGTCAATATCGTTAGTGAGTTTGGTCTCACAGAACCCAAGTACATCAAATTTGTGGACAATAGAAGATATACACTCGTCTAAAAAGGTATCTAAGTGAAGGGGAATACTGTTGATGTTATGGCTAACTAAGGAGAAGGAATGAGGTAACATGAGGCTGGAGCTAACAGTCAGGAAAGTAATAGTTACAACTGGGGTTGGTGTAACCCAGTGAGTTTTGTAGAAAGGCATCAGGGTCAATATGAGGGAGTATTGTGTCGACACCATGGATGAAGGGGGTGTAACACATGCGATCTAGTTCATGTAAGGAAACGACACCAGCATCATTAGTGTGGGAATAGTGGTACTGATTAAGGAATAGCAAAAACTCAGGGTCACTGAGGTGTGAAAAAGGGAAGGTCAAAGAAAGTTATAATCGTGGGAGGGTTACGTACTCACAAGTGATACAACCAGCAGAATTAAGAGGGCTGGTGCTGTTGAGGGTGACTTCCAGTTTGTGTGAGAGGTGCCCCTGTCTCTTGGTTATGTGGGTTGCTGATTCCCACCACAGAGGGCGGACATGTAGTACACGAGTTGGCCGGTATGGGGGAAACTCCACAGGTGATGGCCAGGATACAGGCAGTGGTTGGTTTCCTTTCTGAGGGGGGGGGGCCTTGTGGGGGCTGGTACAGCGGGTGGGTGAGTGAGGGGTGTCCACTCTCCCGAGAGTAAAAGGGAGGAGATTAAAGGAAGAAGAGGGAGAGGATGAGAAGAGGGAGAGGAGATGAGAGGAGGAAGAGGGAGAAGATATGAGAGGGGGAGGAGAGAGGAAGGAAGAGGAGGAGAGAGGGGTAGGGAGAGGAGGAAGGGGTAGAGGGAGGAAGAGGAAATGAGAGGATGGAGGAAAGGGGAGAGGAATGAATAGAAAAGTGTGAGAAGAAAGGAAGAAGAAAGTGTATGATATAGAGAGTGAATGAGGGAAGAGATAAATTAAAATAAAAGGGAGGAAAAGTAGAAAGAAGGCAAAGGGAAAGAATGAATATTAGATACAAAAGACTAAATTATAGAATGAGAGAAAGTGAGACAAATAGAGAAAGGGATAGATTGATAGACAGAGAAAAAGTGAATGAAAGTGAGAGAGAAAGACAGTTAGCAAGAAACATCGAAAAAACACAACTAACCTAAAACGAAAACGAAAATGTTATACGATTTTATTTATCTGATTTTCGTTATAACTGAAGAATATACATAAAGGTAATAAAAAGTGTAATTAATACGATCTAATTGAGAATAATTTGTTTTTTATGAAAGTGGATAATTGGTTAAGGTCAAAGGTTAGTGGCACCAATAAGCATCAAGAACATCCCTTACGTCACTATTACCACGGAACCAATCATCAGCAACTTGTCTTTTACCTCACAGCCAAAGGGCAACAAGAACTTCCATTACGTCACTCTTGCCACGGATTAATCGTCAACAACTTGATTTATACCACAGCCAATAGGCATCAAGAACACTGTCACTACGGACCAGTCCTCAACAGCTTGACTAACCCCACAGCCAATAGACGTCAAGAATATCACTGACAAGACGGACCAATTACCACAGACAGCATATGTTTCCCATACAGTCTTTGAAGAGCACATTGAATATAAGAAACATATATTAATGGATCAGGTAAACAAGATGGTAATTAACACGTCGCCTCACACCTAAAGGAAGACGTGAATATTTTTAAGCTGGTCCCACAATGAGTCATTGTTGGCACAGCTCTCATTACCCAGACGATTGACTTTGTTCTATCACAGATCAAATTCACCTCCTTCAGCTGGTTTCTGTTGTGAGCGGGTGTACAGGTGTGTGCAGGTGTACAGGTGTGAGGAAGTGTACAGGTGTGAGTAGGTTTATAGGTGTGAGCAGGTGTACAGGTGTGAGGAAGTGTACTGGTGTGAGGTGGTGTACAGGTGTGAGGTGGTGTACAGGTGTGAGCAGGTGTACAGGTGTGAGGTGGTATTCAGGTGTGAGCAGGTGTACAGGTGTAAGGAGGTGTACAGATGTGAGGAGATGTACAGGTGTGAGCAGGTATACAGGTGTGAGGGGGTGTACAAGTGAGGGCTGTGGAGTGATGTGTTTGCCAATCACCAACACCCGAAATCACGTAACCTGTCTCGTCTTCAGGTCGTCTCATAGGTAGATGATTAACCACTCCTCTGACAGGTGTGTGTTTGGTGTGACAGGTATATGATAGGTGTGATGAGTGTGTGTGTTAGGTGCGATAACTACGACAGGTGTGTGATAGGTATAACAGGCGTGAGAAAGGTGTTAGTATTCCCACTTACAGATGACGTGAAAATTATGAGGATCAAATTTTCTTACAGTACACAGAAAACGGGGGTTAATGTCTCTTACAGTACACAGAAAACGGGGTTTATGTCTCTTACAGTACACAGAAAATGGGGGTTAAAGTCTCTTACAGTACACAGAAAACGGGGGTTCATGTCTCTTACAGTACACAGAAAACGGGGGTTAATGTCTCTTACAGTGCACAGAAAACGGGGGTTAATGTCTCTTACAGTACACTGAAAATGGGGGTTAATGTCTCTTACAGTGCACAGAAAACGGGGGTTAATGTCTCTTACAGTACACAGAAAATGGGGGTTAATGTCTCTTACAGTACACGGAAAACGGGGGTTAATGTTTCTTACAGTACACAGAAAACGGGGGTTAATGTTGTAGGTTATGTATCTAAGCTACTGTGCCGAGTAGCATCTATGTATATAATTACGTGGCAACACTGCACGTGTTATGTGGCAACATTGCCCCGAGGCTGCCATATGGCAAGGCAGTCTTAGTCTGACTCTGTGGGCCGTGCATGGCATACACTAGTCACCACTTGTATTTCTCCTATCCGTTAGTAAATGGACTTCAGTGTTACCCGGTGTTTCCCTACCCATCACTGCCTTCTTCAGGGAACACTTGGAACCTTCATGGCGCAGTGAGTAGAATCTGTGGACTTACAAGTGTGTGAACAATGGACAGTTAGCCGGCGATGTGCGACTGCCGGCGATGTGCGAGTCGACTCTTAGTGTGTTGTGTTGTGTTGCGTTGTGTTTCGCCGCGACGTGCAGTGTAGCGCCATCGCAGTGCGTTTTAGTGATGGTGGCTGTGTTAGTGTCAGTGTATTAGTGTGTCTAGAGCTGAGAGTTGAGCATTGGCCTCTTTTTTGTGGTACCCACAGAGCACGCAGGCGTACACCCTTCTCGTGTGACATCCGGGGAGACACTAACGTTCTCGCCTCCGCAGCGGCTCCAGCCACCAAGGCCACCACGATCTGGTCTCTGAGGCACACACACACACACACACACACACACACGCACTCACGGACAGAATAGTGGACTCTATGCGTTATTTCTGTGCTGTTTATGTCATATATATGTGGTTCGAGCTGATGAGGCGCCACTTTATATACTAAACAGCGCAGTTCAAGCATACTAAGATGGGCGGTAAGAAGGGACAACGTTAAGATGGGAGACACGACTCCCTACCACCTTCCCCTCCACCGGGTGCAGACTCTCATCCTCCACCTCCAGCGACGGACATTGCCACAATTCTGAGGTGGATGGACGACAGGGACGAGAGACGCAGAGAGATGGAACTTCAGAAGGAGGAGACACGAAGAGAGGAGGAAAAGTCGCGTTTTGATGCACTATTGGCAACCCTGGCGCTAACCCACCCTCCCTCACTCGCAGGTTTCGCGCACCAAGGCGCCAATACCCTCCCTCCTCCACCACACCAGCGTCCTCCAGGCATCTGTTCAACCCCCACCCGCCCTCTCACCATACGTCACGTTTCAGCTTTTTCGTGAGTGGAGGCGGCGGTGGACACATTACTCCACGATGGTGGACCTTGACAGCATGCCTCCAAACAAACAGCTCATCCAACTGAGGATGTGTTTGTCACTGGAGACCCAGAGAGTTTTGGAGCACACGTTGCAAGTGCCTCCCGATTATACCTCTTCAGTGACGGATGTGCTCGACCTTTTGCAGGAGCACGTTAAGGGTCGGAATAACGAGGCTTTGCGTCGCCACGCCTTCACCAGCTGCAAGCAGGCGGAGGATGAATCCCTTGACGACTTTTTTGTACGTTTGAAGAGTTTGTCGGAGGAGATCGACGTCTGCAAGGCGCACAGCCAGGAATGTGAGGAAGCCTGGATCAAGCACGGGATCTTGACAGGTGTTAGGCAAGAAGAGTTGGTGCAGCGACTCATCCCCATGGACGCTTCCTCCACACTCCAGTTGGTAGTGACTGAATGTCGGTCATACGAGGCCACCAAGTCCGCCACCTCTGCCTTACGGGCCCCACCTGCTGTGAGAGCTATCTCACAATACAAGAAGGGTAAGAAGGCGGCCAACAACGTGAAGGCTGCCACACGTTCTTCCACGCCCCCACCTAGTGCTTCCTGTAGCAGCTGTGGAAAGCAGCATGGCCCCAAGACATGCCCGGCCGCCGACGCACTGTGTCGTGCATGTGACCGTAAGGGCCACTGGTCTAACACAGACAGGCGCCCTGCACGAGGCCACAAGTGTCAGGCCTGCGGTTGCTATGGACACTACGACAAGTGCTGCCGCCAACCCAAGCCCAAAAGCCCGAGACGAGGAGGAAAGCAGCGCACTTCCCTCGGGGTGGTTCGCACGCAGCCCCAAGCAGCAGCTGAGTCACATCAGGAGGGTGGAATCGACCACACGACCCAGGGCTTCCCCTTCCCCTACCATCCGCGTCGCCGTCACACACGGTGATGTGTCAGGGTCATATCGAGGTGATACCGGACACCGGCGCTGATACTACGGTGATAGGCCTGAAGCACCTCCAGAAACTGGGCCTCACCAAACGTGGCCTGGGACCACCGCCGCAGCTGCAGTACCACAATGCGGACGGTTCCCAGATGCCGGACGCTGTGGGCTCCTTTCAAGCGGAGATCACGTAAGGCGGCAGGTCGTGTCATGGATGGATCGACGTGCAGCCTACTCTCACTACACCCTTGTTGTCGTGGGAGCACTGCAAGGAGCTAGGCGTGGTGCCCAGAGACTTTCCTGAGCAGATCCCAGCCGCTCGGTACACCGCCAGCAGGGTGCGTGAGTCAACGAGCGACGCGCCTGGCACTGCCGCACAGAGCTGCCCAGAACCCGCATCCACTCCTATCCACACAGGACGCTCCCCTGCCCAGATCCTGTATGGTCACCCTCTCCGCTCTTGCGTTCCTGCACACACCAAGGCCTTTGCGAAGGACTGACAGACCAGAGCCGAGAGCTGCGACCGCCGCGCCGCTACATGTGCCCAGGACGCCAAGGGTCAGTATGACGACCATGCCAGCCCTCTTCAGCCAGTGGAGATTGGTGCCCTTGTCCGCGTCCAGGACCCGACGACGACACGTTGGGACAAGGTGGGCATAGTGATGGGCGTCGGCCGGTCGCGGGACTATAAGGTTAGGATGCCGAGCGGCCGCGTCTGGTGGAGGAACCGCCGCTTCCTCCGGCCAGTCCCACCCCCTGCTGCTGGCCCCCTGACCGAGGACGAGTCCCCTACACCTCACGAGGATCCGTCCCACAGTGCACCTCGACGCTCGGAGCGACTTAGGACTAAGAAGTCCGCTCAATGCAAAGACTATGAGCATGAGGGGGGGAGGGAGATGTAGGTTATGTATCTAAGCTACTGTGCCGAGTAGCAACCTTGTATATAAGCTCTTGTGCCGAGTAGCATCTATGTATATAATTATGTGGCAACACTGCACGTGTTATGTGGCAACATTGCCCCGAGACTGCCATATGGCAAGGCAGTCTCAGTCTGACTCTGTGGGCCGTGCATGGCACATGCTAGTCACCACTTGTATTTCTCCTATCCGTTAATAAATGGACTTCAGTGTTACCCGGTGTTTCCCTACCCATCACTGCCTTCTTCAGGGAACACTTGGAACCTTCAAATGTCTCTTACAGTACACAGAAAACGGGGGTTAATGTCTCTTACAGTACACAGGAAACGGTGGTTATTGTCTCTTACAGTACACAGAAAACGGGGGTTAATGTCTCTTACAGTACACGGAAAACGGGGGTTAATGTCTCTTACAGTACACAGAAAATGGGGGTTAATATCTCTTACAGTACACAGAAAATGGGGGTTAATGTCTCTTACAGTACACAGAAAGCGGGGGTTAATATCTCTTACAGTGCACAGAAAACGGGGGTTAATGTCTCTTACAGTACACAGAAAACGGAGGTTAATGTCTCTTACAGTACACAGAAAATGGGGGTTAATGTCTCTTACAGTACACAGAAAACGGGGGTTAATGTCTCTTACAGTACACAGAAAATGGGGGTTAATGTCTCTCTGATACACAGAGAACAGGGGTTAATGTCTCTTACAGTACACAGGGTTAATGTCTCTCACAGTACACAGAAACGAGGGTTAATGTCTCTTACAGTACACAGAAAACGGGGTTAATGTATCTTACAGTACACAAGCAGGGGTTAATGTCTCTTACAGTACACAGAAAACTGAGGGTTAATGTCTCTTACAATACACAGAAAACGGGGGTTAATGTCTCTCTGAGTACACAGAAAACAGAGTTAATGTCTCTTTGGTACACAGAAACAGGTTAATGTCTCTTACAGTACACAGAAAACGTGGGGTTAATGTCTCTTACAGTACACAGAAAACGGGGGTTAATGTCTCTTACAGTACACAGAAAACGGGGGTTAATGTCTCTTACAGTACACAGAAAACGGGGGTTAATGTCTCTCACAGTACACAGAAAACGGGGGTTAATGTCTCTTATAGTACACAGAAAACAGAGGTTGCTTTCTCTTGCGATACACAGGAAGCGGGTTCCTTTTCATATATGACTTACCAAGGAACGATAGATAAAAATGTAAGCTGTTATCTACAATTTAATGCTTTTATTTACAACTTGAAGCTTTTGTGTACAGTCTAAGGCTTGTATGTCCACTATTGTTTACATCTTGAGACTTTTGTTTTCGAACCGAGGATTTTGTTTACAACCTAAGGTGTCTACGCGCCACTTTTATTTTCATTAGACAGTGAAACAATAGACTTGAGCTGAGCACCGCCAGACGAAGGTTTTTTTTTTTTGTAGTTCCATTGGAAATAACATCATCAATTACATGTCCAGCACAGAGTAGGACATGTGGGGGAGAAGGGGGAAGAGAGGGGGGAATGGCAAGGGAGAGGGTGTGGGAGAGGGGAGGAGGGGAGAAAGTGGAGTGTGTGGCAAGCGGGAGGGGAGATAAGGGGAGAGCATGGAGATGACAAGGGGAAGATCGATGGAGAGTGGGGGAGAAACAGGGTAGAGAGGGAAGAATGGATGAGAGTGGAGGGGAAAGAGAAGGATGAGTGAGAGTGGAAAATGGGTGAGAGGTAAGGGAGAGGGGAAGAGAGTGAGTGAGAATGGAGGGGAGAGAGGAGGAATATTGGAGGGTGGAGCAAGTAAGAGGAGAGAATGGGGGAATGAGAAGGGGAAAGCAGGAAAGAAGAGAAAATGGATGAGAGGAGAGGGAGGGTGAATGTAGGGAGGACAATGTAGGAGAGGGAAAGAGGAGGATAAATGAGAGAGAAAAAGAGAGAGATAGAGAGAGAGTATCAAAATGAGATGAAAGAATGAAAGGAGAGGTGGATGAGATGGAAAAGTGAAAGAGAAGTGGGAAAGAGAGAGACAAAGGGAGGGGAGAGTAGGTGTGAAAGGGGAAGGATAGATGAGAGGGAACAGTGAGAGGAGAGGTGAGAGAGAGTGGGAGGGGAGAGTGAATAAGTGGTAACAAAAAGAAGAGGTTTAATGTAATAATAAAGTGGTGAGAGGCAAGAGGAACCATAAAAGACGCAGGATTATTAATGGAATGAAGAAAAGAGAGACAGAGAAGGACAAAGAGAGAGAGAAAGACAGAGAGAGAATATTTTATGTTGTTTTCATATTCTTGACTGAGGGCATTGTAATCGAGCTGTGTGTGTGTGTGTGTGTGTGTGTGTGTGTGTGTGTGTGATATCTAAATATTTACGTCCAGAAGAAACAACAAATCAAAGAAAACAGACAATCTGCAGCCAAAATGTAATAGTAAACTGATATAAACAGATCAGTAACCCCCTTAATTAACATGGAAAACCTCTCCGACACAAGGAAGAGAGTCCGTCACTATCACCACCATCACCATTATCACTAGCGTCACCATCATCAGCGTCACCATCATCAGCGTCACCATCACCAGCGTCACCATCGTCACAATCACCAGCGTCACCATCAGCGTCACCAGCGTCACCATCATCAGCGTCACCAGCGTCACCATCACCAACGTCACCATCGCAACATCACCATCAGCGAAGTCACCGTGCGGCATAAACATCACCACTATACCCATGCATACCAGCGTCACCATCAGCAGCAGCACCATCACCAGCGTCACCATCAGCAGCCAGCACCATCACCAGCGTCACCATCACCAAACACCATTACCATCATCAGTGTCACCATCACCAGCGTCACCATTACTACACGTACTAGCGCCACACATCACCAGCGCCATCACCATCACCAGCGCCACCATCATCAGCGTCACCAGCGTCACCATCGTCACTTATATGGCGTACCATCAGCGTCACCAGCGTCACCATCATCAGCGTCACCAGCGTGCTGCATCACCAGCGTGCCAATACCAGCATCACCATCAGCAGCGTCACCATCACCAGCGCCAGCATCATACTATCACTGCAAAATCACCATCACCAGCGTCACCATCGGCAGCAGCACCGTCACCAGCGTCTGCGTCAGCAGCAGCATATACCAGCGTCACCATCACCAGCGCCACCATTACCATCATCAGTGTCACCATCACCAGCGTCACCATTGCTTCACCATCACCAGCGCCACCACCATCGCAACCGTCCGCCATCACCAGCGCCACCACCATCACCAGCGTCACCATTACGCCACCATCACCAAACACCACCATCACCAGCGCCACCACCATCACCAACGCCACGCCACCATCACCAGCGTCACCATCACTACCATCACCAGCGCCACCACCATCACCAGCGCCATCACCATCACATCACCATCAGCGCCACCACCATCTGGCACCGCACCATCACCAACGCCACCTGTCACCGTCACCATCACTACCATCACCAGCGCCACCACCATCACCAGCGCCATCACCATCACATCACCATCAGCGCCACCATCCTCAGTGCCACCGTCACCAGCGCTACCATCATCAGTGTCACCATCACCAGCGTCACCATCAGCGCCACCATCCTTAGTGCCACCGTCACCAGCGCTACCATCATCAGTGTCACCATCACCAGCGTCACCA
The DNA here is from genome assembly GCF_018991925.1 of Homarus americanus. Taxonomy (NCBI): domain Eukaryota; kingdom Metazoa; phylum Arthropoda; class Malacostraca; order Decapoda; family Nephropidae; genus Homarus; species Homarus americanus. Next base: position 35,580 of record NW_024752922.1, on the reverse strand, counting down.
TCACCAGCGTCACCATCACCATCACCAGCGTCACCATCTTGAGTACAATATGCCCAAACCCTCAAAAAATAAGTGACTACTGACACTCAAGCTTCAACCTTACTTACACCTCTTGTCTCAACTCCAAACTTGAGGTCTCGCGAAAATGATCTGTCGACCGTAATAAATGGAGCTATTGGTGAAGAAGACAATTTTCTTCCTAGCTCGAGGGGCTCTTCTGACTCTTGACCTGACTGTCTTCAGGGCATATGATCGAGGATACCTTGAAGCCCTGACGTGGCATAAATCTCCTGGGGTCTTACTGGAGATAATTTTATTCTTAACATTTTTCATACACTTTCATGTTGGGAAATATTGGCCTTTATTCCGTCGTGTACTAGGCGTTAAGACACGTGTTTGGGAGCGACCTGAGCTCGATTTAAGTATTTTCTAAGTGTATCTCTCCTCATTTTACTTATTTTGTAAGTGTATCTCTTTTCACATTAAGTATTTTCTTAGTAAAAACTCCTCATGTATGTATCTTGTAAGTTATCACTTTTTACTCTAACGTTTTGTAAGTAGTGATTGTGTCTTCAGCCACGTATTGTGTTTGTATCAGCTTCAATTCTATCGTCAACTAATTCAATTTGGTCTTTCAATTAATTATTTACGCCACACTTTTCGATCTGTTTCATATATGTACACACGATTTTTTTTATTAATTCACAACATAGTTACTGAACGAAAAACGTGACAACCAGATTATTACATTATCATCAAAATATAGTATTCAAGAAAAAATTTTGAGCGCTACCTGATGAATATTTTATAGAATTTCATGTTTTATGAATAAGTGTCAAATCAAGTTTTCATTTCTGTGGGAGTTTTTATCTCGTGTGTGTGTGTGTGTGTGTGTGTGTGTGTGTGTGTGTGTGTGTGTGTGTGTGTGTGTGTGTGTAATGAAGCCTGCATTTGTTCCAATATTTTAAATATATGAGACAGACAGACAGACAGACGCACTAACGAACTAAAAGAATGACAGAAAGATATACATAGATAAACAATGAAATATAGAAGAAGAGAAAGAGCGAGCGAGAGAAGTGAGGGGGAGCGATAAGTAGAAAAAGAGGTAGATAGTCACACATACAGATAAAGGAAAACAGCGACACTGAAGAAAAAGCAGAGAGGAGACAGACAGACACATCCTCCATGACTACTCCCCCTTTATAACAAGACAGAGTCTCTCCCTGGTCAGCTCGCCTTGGCTTTGTCATGGTAAGTGTGTGATGTGGGCAAGTGTTCGTGTGTGTGTTTGTGAGATAGACAGACAAACAGACAGACAGGCAGACACACAGGTAAGTAGATAAGCCGCTGTGAAATTCTCCCGTCAAGATAAACAGAGGCACTTCCTGTCAATACAGAGGAACAGAGCCAAATCAGACAGAAACCCCCGTCAAGGGAGAAGGACAGGCGTCCCTGTCAAGGCAGCGAGACGGAGGCGCCTCCCATCAACGCACCAAGACAGAGGCGCCCCCGTCAAGGCAGCAAGACAGAGGTGTCCCCTGTCAAGGCAGCAAAATAGAGGCGCTTCCCGTCAAGTCAGTGAGACAAGGGTGACCCCGTCAAAACAGCAAGACAGAGGCGCCCCATCAAGGCAGCAAGACAGTGGCGTCCCCGTCAAGGCAGCTAGACAGAGGCGCCCCCCGTGAAGACAAAGGCGTCCCTAGTCAAGGCAGCAAGACTCAGGCGCTCCCGTCATGACAGGAAGATAGATGCGCTTCCGTCAAGACAGCAAGACAGAGACAACCCCGCCAAGGCAGCAAGAGCGAGGCGTCCCCCGTCAAGGCAGCAAAACAGAGACGCCCCCGTCAAGGCAGCAAAACAGCTGTTTCCCGTCAAGGCAACAAGACAGAGTGTGTCGCCCCTCAAGGCAGCATGACAGGCGGTCCCCCAAAGGCAGCAAGAAAGAGCGCCCCGGCAGCAGCAAGACAGAGGCGCTCCCGTCAAGGCAGCAGCAAAGAGGCGCTCCCGCCAAGGCAGCAAGACAGAGGCGCTCCCTGTCAAGGCAGCAAGACAGAGGCGCCCGTCAAGGCAGCAAGACAGAGGCGCCCCGTCAAGGCAGCAAGACAGGCGGCTGCCAAGGCAAGACAGAGGCGCCCCGCTCCACAGGGTGCTCCCGCCAAGGCAGCAAGACAGAGGCGCCCCGTCAAGGCAGCAAGACAGAGGCGCTCCCGTCAAGGCAGCAAGACAGAGGCGCTCCCGTCAAGGCAGCAAGACAGAGGCGCCCCGTCAAGGCAGCAGGACCCCTGAGACCCACAACCCTTCCCCTGAGGCAGCTCGCTCTGTCTTTGTCATGGTAAGTGTGGTGGGAGGCGAGTGGCCGCCGACCAACACTGGGGCAGGGGAGAGAGAGGAGGAGGGTGAAGTGAAGTGGGGAGGGGAGCTTGGTTGTCGTCCTCTCATTCCCATTTCAATCAAAGTCCATTACCGCTGTCCGCCATAAGCCTCTGCCCCCCTTTTACCAATCTCCCCACTGCCCTGGCTAATTCATGCACCCCCCCGCCAAGCACCCATCTCTTGTGCTTGGGAATAGTTTTAAATCGGGGTTATCTTCACTGTGTTAATCTCAGTGCTTAGAGAGGTTAGCTCATGCACGCGTCTTTGTGCTCGGGATTGCCTTACATCACTCTTGTCCTGACCCGCTAACTGCTGTCACGTGTTGGCGCTTTCTCTGCAGTTATCAGCGGTAATTCGTTTTTACGCGAATGAAAAGAGAGAGATAGAAAGTGAGAGAATTGGGCAGAGAGCGAGAGAGAGAGAAGGAGAAAAAGGTAGAGATACAGAAAAGACAGAGAAAATGAGAGAAGAGAAAGAGAGAGGAGAAACGTAGAGAGAAAGAGAAAAAAGAGTGTGTTAGGAGAGACGGAGAGAAATAGAAGGAGAGAGAGAGAGAGGAGAAACATAGAACGAGAAGAAAGAGAGATGAGAGGAATAGAGAAAGAGAAGATAGAGAGAGAGAGAAAGGACAGACATAGAGAGATAGAGAAGAGAAGAGAAAGCGAGAGAGACAGAGGTGTATATATTAACCATCATAATTCTTCATGAAAATTCAGCCAGCAGATAACTCGGCCAAAATCCTCAAGTAAAAAAAAACATAAAAAATATATAAAAATTTGTTCATTTCTTCACTACTGTTACGACACTTGGAAATTGAATTTCATAAATAATTAAGTACATTTTGTTATTTGTATTTTGTTGTTTTTGGGGAATCATGTAATTTTACTAGAGTATCTTATGTCTACGATGTTGAGTTTTTCCTACTGTTATTTATGTACTGAAAACATGTCTACATCTACCTATGTGATAAATCAGCCGTACACAATGTTTTCAGGTAGATGATGCCATCTAGTGGTTAAGGACAAAAGTGTGACGGAGACTGCCAAGCGTCGCCACACTGGGTCATCTTATTGACCATACTGGATGAGTCGAAGCCTTAGTTAATGCTTCGACTCATTCATTCGAGGTTTGGTGTTGTGTTAACCAGTAACCACCCGGTAAAAGTCAGTCAGATTGTGGACAATACGAGTCATTGTTATTTATATTGTGTGAACTGTTTTCACTTAATGTATATTAAAGTGCTACTGTTCCACTAGAATAAGCACTGTATATTGTAACTGATTTCATTGTGGGTTTAATGGTATTACGTATGTTGTGTCGACGGGTAAATTTTCATACTGATCAAATCTGCTATTTAGTTATTGTGTCATTATTGTTTCTCGGATGCATTATAAATAAGTTTAACTTAATTATTTTAAGTTATTATATTCGCTGGTTTTACTTCGCCCTTATTTAAGATTGACCATTCTGTGAAAACGTTCCATGGTAAATAGTTATTTTTTAACGCAGAGAACATAAATCTTGCTGCAGTTCACCCACTACGAGAAGGCTTCACAAAGTGCTTCTGTGGTGAGAAGTTCTGCGTAAGTCAAGTACCGCGTATATAGAGTACCGCACAAATAAAGTACTGTACCACTCGGAGGTTTAGAGCTGGCAGAGGTTGCAAAGTAGGAAGAAAAATCGACAAAGTTTATCTCGTTAACTCAGCTACTGAAGGACGAGAACCTAATGGTCATAACAACAATAAACTACCCAGAGTGTGAGTTAAGACTTGATGGAAAACAAAAAGAGAATCCAGTTTATTAAACCTTTCAGTGAGAGGTATTTTGTGTGTGTGTGTGTGTGTGTGTGTGTGTGTTCGTAAAATATCATCTTAAAGTGATACCCTTGTAAGGAAGAAAGTAGTAGGCAGCTACCAAACAGGGAGGTACTACCGCCTGGGAAGATATTGGAAGCATAATGTGTTGTCTATGGTAGACCCTGCTGCCATATGGCATCACGAAAATTGTGACCAAGTCCCAGGTTGCTGATATGACTTTCTGCCTCATTTACACACAATTGCAGGGTTTCAATTGTTTCTCTTACTTTGACATCACAACATACATAATGTATATCGTTTCTCACTCTTTATTATTATTTTTTTTCGTTTTTGTATTTATATATGGTTATTTATTATTATTATTATTATTATTATTATTATTATTATTATTATTATTATTATTATTATTATTATTATTATTATTATTATTATTATTATTATTATTATTATTATTATTATAAATTATAAATTATTATTATTGTTAATATTATTATTATATTTCCGTCCCCAGGCCTCGATGTGGGTGAGTGACCTGTGCCTGGTGGGCTAATCCCCGTAAACACACACACACACACAAAGCACCAATTCTTGTTTGTATATAAGACAACAACATCACCTCCCTTATTTAGCACTACACTACACCACGACGATAAACACATCACCTTAACACAAGCTCAAGGACCTCTTGCCCCTGTCGTCACTCTGGCTCTGCCAACTAATCTCTGTTTTCCCTGGCGCCTTTGAACACGCGTCTCATCTAATGCAGCCGAATTTGTTGTCTCTCTTTGAAGACGCCGGTGTAGAAAAATGATCAGGATGTTTTTGGCTTGTTTTTATTTTCGTAGTTGTTGTTGTTGTCTTGGTTCTTGTTATTGTGAACGCGAGATAAAGTTGAGGGAGAAGAGGAGGTGATGGTGACGGTCTTGTGATGGGTGGTGAGGAGGAGGAGGAAATGGTGAGGAGGAGGGGAGAGGTGGGGACAGAAGGTCTTGTGATGGGTGGTGAGGAGGAGGGATGGGGAGGGGGAGGAGAGGATGGTGAAGGTCTGTGATGGGTGGGAGGAGGAGGAGGAAATGGTGGGGAGGAGAGGAGGATGGTGAAGGTCTTGTGATGGGTGGTGGAGGAGGAGGAGGATGGTGAAGGTCTGTGATGGGTGGTGAGGAGGAGAGGATGTGAAGGTCTTGTGATGGGTGGTGAGGAGGAGGTGATGGTGAAGGCTCAGATGGGTGGTGAGGAGGAGGTGATGGTGAAGGTCTTGTGATGGTGGTGAGAGGAGGTGATGGTGAAGGTCTTGTGATGGGTGGTGAGGAGGAGGTGATGGTAAGGTCTTGTGATGGGTGGTGAGGAGGAGGAGAGGTGATGGTGAAGGTCTGTGATGGGTGGTGAGGAGGAGAGGTGATGGTGAAGGTCTTGTGGATGGGTGGTGAGGGAGGAGGAGGTGATGGTGAAGGTCTTGTGATGGGTGGTGAGGAGGAGGTGATGGTGAAGTCCAGGATGGGTGGTGAGAGGAGGATGGTGAAGGTCTTGTGATGGTGGTGGGGAGGAGGAGGTGATGGTGAAGGTTTGTGATGGGTGGTGAGGAGAGGTGATGGTGAAGGTCTTGTGATGGGTGGTGAGGAGGAGGTGATGGTGAAGGTCTTAGATGGTGGTGAGGAGGAGAGAGGTGATGTGAAGGTCTTGGATGGGTGGTGAGGAGGAGGTGATGGGAAGGTCTGTGATGGGTGGTGAGGGAGGAGGAGAAGGTTGGTGAAGGTTAGGATGGGTGGTGAGGAGGAGGTGATGGTGAAGGTCTTGTGATGGGTGGTGAGGAGGAGGTGGTGATGGTGAAGGTCTTGTGATGGTGGTGGGGAGGAGGAGGAGATGGTGATGGTGAAGGTCTGTGATGGGTGGTGAGGAGGAGGAGAAGGTGATGGTGAAGGTCTTGTGATGGGTGGTGAGGAGGAGGTGATGGTGAAGGTCTTGTGAGTGGGTGGTGAGGAGGAGGAGGTGATGGTGAAGGCCTAGGATGGGTGGAGGAGGAGGTGAGGTGATGGTGAAGGTTCCAGATGGGTGGTGAGGAGGGAAGGTGATGGTGAAGGTCTTGTGATGGGTTGAGGAGGAGGTGATGGTGAAGGTCTTGTGATGGGTGTAGGAGGAGGTGATGGTGAAGTCGATGGTGAGAGAGGTGATGGTGAAGGTCTTGTGATGGTTGAGGAGGAGGTGATGGTGAAGGTCTTGTGATGGGGAGGAGGAGGTGAGGAAGGTGATGGGAAGGGTGGTGGTGAGGAGGAGGAGAAGGTGATGGTGAAGGTCTGTGATGGGTGGTGAGGAGAAGGTGATGGTGAAGGTCTTGTGATGGGTGGTGAGGGAGGAGGTGATGGTGAAGGTCTTGTGATGGGTGGTGAGGAGAAGGTAATGGTGAAGGTCTTGTGATGGGTGGTGAGGAGGAGGTGATGGTGAAGGTCTTGTGATGGTGGTGAGGAGGAGGTGATGGTGAAGGTCTTGTGGATGGTGGTGAGGAGAAGGATGGAAGGTCAGGATGGGTGGTGAGGGAGGAGGAGAAGGTGATGGTGAAGGTCTTGTGATGGGTGGTGAGGAGGAGGTGATGGTGAAGATCTTGTGATGGTGGTGGAGGAGGGAGGTGATGGTGAAGGTCTTGAGGATGGTGGTGAGGAGAAGGTGATGAAGGTCTTTGATGGTAGAGGAGAAGGTATGGTGAAGGTCTTGTGATGGGTGGTGAGGGAGAAGGTGATGGGAAGGTCTTGTGATGGGTAGAGGAGAAGGTGATGGTGAAGGTCTTGTGATGGGTGGGAGGAGAAGGTGATGTGGAAGGTCTTGTGATGGGTGGTGAGGAGAAGGTGATGGTGAAGGTCTTGTGATGGGTGGTGAGGAGGAGATGATGGTGGGAAGGTCTGTATGTGAGGAGGAGAGAAGGTGATGGTGAAGGTCTCAGGATGTGGGTGGTGAGGAGGAGGAGAAGGTGATGGTGAAGGTCTTGTGATGGGTGGTGAGGAGAAGGTGATGGTGAAGGTCTTGTGATGGGTGGTGAGGAGGGGGTAATGGTGAAGGTCTTGTGATGGGTGGTGAGGAGAAGGTGATGGTGAAGGTCTTTGATGGTGGTGAGGAGGAGGTAATGGTGAAGGCCTTGTGATGGGTAGGAGAGAAGGTGATGGTGAAGGTCTTGTGATGGTGGTGAGGAGAAGGTGATGTGAAGGTCTTGTGATGGGGGGGGGAGGAGAAGGATGGTGAAGGTCTGATGGGTGGTGAGGAGAGGTATGAAGGTCTTGGGATGGTGGTGAGGAGAAGGTGATGGTATGGGTCTTGTGATGGGTGGTGAGGAGGAGGATGGTGAAGGTCTTGTGATGGGTGGTGAGGAGAAGGTGATGGTGAAGGTCTTGAGATGGTGTAGAGAGGTGATGGTGAAGGTCTTAGATGGGTGGTGGAGGAGGAGGTGATGGTGAAGGTCTTATGATGGGTGGTGAGGAGAAGGTGATGGTGAAGGTCTTGTGATGGGTGGTGGAGGAGGTGATGGTGAAGGTCTTGTGATGGGTGGTGAGGAGGAGGTGATGGTGAAGGTCTGTGATGGGAGGAGGAGAAGGTGATGGTGAAGGTCTTGTGTGTGGTGAGGAGAAGGTGATGGTGAAGTCTTGTGATGGTGGTGAGGAGGAGGATGTGAAGGTTCTAGGATGGGTGGTGAGGAGAAGGTGATGTGAAGGTCTTGTGATGGGTGGTGAGGAGGAGGAGAAGGTGATGGTGAAGGTCTTAGATGGGTGGTGAGGAGGTGATGGTGAAGATCTTGTGATGGTGGTGAGAGGAGGTGATGGTGAAGGTCTTGTGGATGGGTGGTGAGGAGAAGGATGGGAAGGTCTTGTGATGGTGTAGGAGGAGAAGGTGATGGTGAAGGTCTGTGATGGGTGGTGAGGAGGAGGTGATGGTGAAGGTCTTGTGGATGTGAGGAGGAGGTGATGGTGAAGGTCTTGTGATGGTGGTGATGAGGAGGAGAAGGTGATGGTGAAGGCTCAGATGGTGGTGAGGAGGAGATGATGGTGAAGGTCTGTGATGGGTGAGGAGGAGGTGAAGAGCATTGTGATGGGTGGTGGGGAGGAGGAGGTGATGGTAGGTCTTGTGATGGGTGGTGAGGGAGGAGGTGATGGTGAAGGTCTTGTGATGGGTGGTGAGGAGGAGGTTAGGTTTGTGATGGGTGGTGAGGAACAGGTGATGGTGAATCTTAGATGGTGGTGAGGAGGAGGTGATGGTGAAAGTCTTGTGATGGTGGTGAGGGGAGGAGGTGATGGTGAAAGTCTTGGATGGGTGGTGAGGAGGAGGTGATGGTGAAGGTCTTGTGATGGGGAGGAGGAGGAGGAGAAAGTCTAGATGGGTGGAGAGAAAGATGGTGAAGGTCTTGTGATGGGTGGTGAGGAGGAGGTGATGGTAGTTCTGTGATGGGTGGTGAGGAGGAGGTATTGTGAAGGTCTTTTGATGGGTGGTGAGGAGAGAGGTGATGGTGAAAGTCTTGTGATGGGTGGTGAGGAGGAGGTGATGGTGAAGTTCTTAGATGGGTGATGAGGAGGAGGTGATGGTGAAGGTCTTGTGATGGGTGGTGAGGAAAAGGTGATGGTGAAGGTCTTGGGATGGGTGGTGAGGAGGAGGTGATGGTGAAAGTCTTGTGAGTTGTGAGGAGGAGGTGATGGTGAAGGTCTTGTGATGGGTGGTGAGGAGGAGGTGATGGTGAAAGTCTTGTGATGGGTGGTGGAGGAGAAGGTGATGGTGAAGGTCTTGTGATGGGTGGTGAGGAGAAGGTGATGGTGAAGGTCTGTGGATGGGTGTGAGGAGAAGGTGATGGTGAAGGTCTAGGATGGTGGTGAGGAGGAGGTGATGGTGAAGGTCTTGTGATGGTGGTGAGGGAGGAGGTGGTGATGGTGAAGGTTCCTAGGATGGGTGGTGAGGAGAAGGTGATGGTGAAGGTCTTGTGATGGGTGGTGAGGAGGAGGTGGTGAGGTGAAGGTCCGAGGATGGGTGGTGAGGAGAAGGTGATGGTGAAGGTCTTAGGATGGGTGGTGAGGAGAAGGTGATGGTGAAGGTCTTGTGGGGATGGTGAGGAGAAGGTGAGAAGGTCTTGTGATGGGTGAGGAGAGAAGGTGATGGTGAAGGTATTGTGATGGTGGTGAGGAGAGGTGATGGTGAAGGTCTTGTGGATGGGTGGTGAGGAGGAGGTGATGGTGAAAGTCTTGTGATGGGTGGTGAGGAGAAGGTGATGTGAAGGTCTGTGGATGGGTGAGGAGAAGGTGATGGTGAAGGTCTTGGTGGATGGGTGGCGAGGAGAAGGTGATGGTGAAGGTCTTGTGATGGGTGGTGAGGAGGAGGTGATGGTGAAGGTCTTGTGATGGGTGGTGAGAGAGGTGATGGTGAAAGTCTTGTGATGGTAGAGAAGAAGGTGATGGTGAAGGTCTGTGATGGTGGGGAGGAGAAGGTGATGGTGAAGGTCTTGTGATGGTGGCGAGGAGAAGGTGATGAAGGCCCTGATGGTAGAGGAGGAGGTGATGGTGAAGGTCTCTGATGGGTGGCGAGGAGGTGATGGTGAAGGTCTTGTGATGGGTGGGGAGAAGGTGATAGGAAGGGTCTTGTGATGGGAGAGAGAAGGTGATGGTGAAGGTTCAGGATGGGTGGAGGAGGAGAAGGTGATGGTGAAGGCTCTGTGATGGGTGGTGAGGAGGAGGATGGTGAAGGTCTTGTGATGGGTGGCGAGGAGAAGGTGATGGTGAAGGTCTTGTGATGGGTGGCGAGGAGAAGGTGGATGGAGAAGGTCTGTGGATGGTGGCGAGGAGAAGGTGATGGTGAAGGTCTTGTGATGGGTGGTGGGGAGGAGGGATGGTGAAGGTCTTGTGATGGTGAGGAGAAGGTGATGGTGAAGTCTTGTGATGGGTGGCGAGGAGAAGGTGATGGTGAAGGTCTTGTGATGGGTGGCGAGGAGGAGGTGATGGTGAAGGCTCCAGATGGGTGGTGAGGAGGAGGTGATGGTGAAGGTCTTGTGATGGGTGAGGAGGAGGTGATGGTGAAGGTCTGTAGGATGGGTGGAGAGGAGAAGGTGATGGTGAAGGTCTTGTGATGGGTGGTGAGGAGGAGGTGATGGTGAAGGTCTTGTGATGGGTAGAGGAGGAGGTGGTGAAGGTGATTCTTATTCTATTCTTATTTTTATTTTTATTTTTCTTATTTTTATTCTTTTTTCTTATTCTTATTCTTTTCCTCCTTCCCCTTCTTCTTCTTTCTTTTCTTCTTTTTTATTATTTTTCTTATTCTTTTTCTTCTTCTTTTCTTCTTCTTTTCGTCTTCTTTCTTCTTCTTTCTTCTTTCTTTCTTCTTCCATCCTCCTCCAGGAAGGCCGGCATCACCCCTGTTACACTTACCAAGGCGATGGTCTCCTGATCTTCCGAGTTATTGCGTCTCAGGAACATGGAGACTCGTGTCTAGTGCCGGACTTGATATCCTGTCCATCTTTATCTACTGAAGGAGGTCACCGTAGCAGGATATTGGGAGAGGACAGCGAGAAAATTGTAAAAGCAAATAAGGTGTGATTTTATGATATATGTGTGTGTGTGTGTGTGTGTGTGTGTGTAGAAGATAAGTAGATGGTGATTGATGTGAATTAGATATGAAAACTTTTTATTTTGTTGTTATGACCATGAAGAGTCTCTCTCTCTCTCTCTCTCTCTCAGGGTGTGAGAGTGAGGGAGGAGGAGGAAGCAAACTCTGTAATAACTGTGCAAGACGTACCAGCAGGCGGTGTGGAGGAGGGGACCCAGACACAGGCAGGGAGGAGAAGGCAGGAGGGAAGGAGAAGGCAGGGAGGGCAGGCAGGGAGGGATTCAAGCAGGCAAGGAGTCGGGCAAACAGGAGGGAGGGAGGGAAGACCCAACCAAAGGCAGGAAGAGAGGGAGTGTGATTCCTCCCTCCTTCCCTCCCTGCTGTGTCCCGGGGGTCGAGAGTTTACCACAGTTTCTTGGAGTTTGTCGCGAGTCTCAGAGGCTGTCGGGAGTCCAGATATCACTGCCACGTCGGCAAAATTCGACGCAGCTGGACAATTTGAAGATTTACTCTTATTTGGTGAAAGAAAAAGAAACTTACTGCATATATAAGGGCCATGGAAAAAGAATACGCAGGTTTTAATTGGTTAGTAAAGGGTTATATTAAAATCTGCCCATTCTTTACAGACGAACCTAAATATATATATATATATATATATATATATATATATATATATATATATATATATATATATATATATATATATATATATATATATGGAAACGTACACATACTTGCAGTATATCAGTAGTTGATTATGAGTTATACGTACAGTACGTGATGACAATATTTTGCGTAATACCTGATTTTAGATTCTGTATTTTAAACGATGGGAATAATCTGCACGGATTTAGGAGTGTGCATATATCGTTGTCATATATGGAGACTTGAGTAACATGCATATACAGTATTGTGTGCGTGTTCGGGGATTGAGGGACCATAGCGTCAGAACCGCTGTCACTTTTACTCTGGCCAACTCGTCTCTTTAAGTATGTGACGAATCTGAGTATGCGATATTTGCTCAAGGTAAAAATAACTAACTCTCCTGTTTTGGTTATATTTAGTTCAATAGTCTCGCCTGAAGTGAAATGTAATTTAGATAATATAATTCATCAATTCCGTGAAGTATATTGGCTTAAAGAAAAATATACAGCCCCATCAATATATTTTTGCCAACTTTCTCAACCTTCCTTCAGTTCAAGTAAAACCCTTCGGCTCTCTCCCATCCTCTTCCATCGGTTCAAGTACCACCACCTCTCGGCTTTCCTCAACCCCTTCCATCGGCTCAAGTACCACCACCCCTCGGCTTTCCCCCCCCCCTTCCATCGGGTCAAGTGTCACTCCTCTCGGCATCTTTTCACTGACCCGTTTAATGACACCCGGAATAATGGGAAGGAACGGTTTGGGAATAATTTACAAGATCCGCTGATGATGTCGCAACCCGGATATATTCAGTCAACACATGTGGAAATAATAGGGTCTGGAGACGTATCGAGTTCTGGAGAAAACCTGGATATTTCTTTGGGTGATCTGATTCTTGGTATCTCCGGAAATAGTGTGGGCGTTAGTATCTCCGGAAATATGGGTAGTACGTAGAGTAGAATGGAAATAATGATGGTTGGAAATAATGGATTTTCCTGAACGTTAAGATTTTTTGTATTATTCTTCTAAAACTGGATTTTTCCCTTACTTAGTCTGTAAAAAAGAGAGAGAGAGAGGGGAGAGAAAAGATAAGGGAGAGAGAGGGTAAGGAAATATAGAAGAGAAAAATAAGAGAGATAAGGGAACGAAGAGAGAGAGAATAAGAAATGGGTGAGAAAAAGAGAGAGATGGCAGTTTTTAATGAATGTAGGGAGAGAGAGAGAGAGAGAGAGAGAGAGAGAGAGAGAGAGAGAGAGCGCATGAGCAAGAAAGAAAAATATAGAAATACGAAGTAAACGAAAGAGGGGAGAAATGAAAGAAATTGAAGAAGGGAGAAAGAGAGAGGGGGAGAAATGAAAGCGAGGAAGAACGTGACAATATGATAAAAAAAGGAGAAAGGCAAACACGAGAAGCCAGAGAATAGAGAATGAGGGGAAACAGCTAAAAAAATTAGTGAGAACTACAGAACAATTCAAGAAGACAAACATTAGTACAGTCAACATGAGGGGAAGAGTATATGAGGGAGAAGAGAGGGGAGATAAATGAGGAATGGAGAGGGAGGGAGAAAGAGAAGGGAAGGGAAGTAGGATGGAAATAGAGAGGGAAGAGGGGGATGGAGGAGAGAAAGAGAGAGAGGAGTGAGTGGGGCGTGGTGGGAAGGAGGGGAGATACCTGTGTAAACATTTGTAAGTTTCCCTTGACCTTCCCTCCATCCAGGTACATCTACATATAGATACTGTAGATATAGATATTACACTATATGCAGATACTTTATATTTATTTATAATATTCGGAACATCAGATATATAATAAAACATATCTTAGATCTATTTACCCTAATTATACGTTTATTGTAAAAGATGGACCCTAATATTGTCCGGTTAATGGAAATATTAACTTGTCCAACTGAGCCGGCTAATTACGTATTCTATTTTACCGGGTCAGGAGATCATTTTCACGTAATAACCGAACTGGCTTATCGAGCTATCCAGGCAGATTAAAGTGGGATTTGTGTCTGAGTGGTTAAAATGTTAAGCTCTCTGAGTGGTCAGTAAGTTAAGCTGTCTGAGTGGCCAATAAATTAAGCTCTCTGGGTGGCATGAAGCACTGTCATATATACAAAATACAAAGATAAAAACACGAAGTTCTTCACAAGATGTCGCCATTATCGTCAGCACCAAGTCGCTGATACTCGTACCCTTCCCGCCGGCAGTAATGCTCATAAATTTCAATAAATTCTTGGTGTTTATTTTTTAGGATGGAGTATCGAGAGAGCAATGAGAGAACGAGGCTGAAATATCGCCGTCAGCTCAGCTGTTGTGGACGAAGATTTATCGGTATTTGGCAGCGTGAGTTATACATGTAAATAGCTCCCGACAGTGACATATGGTGACCACTTTCAACAGGACATCTGTCATCGAGGTGATGACGGGACAGGCAGCCCAAAAATTGGGAATTGGGTGAACTCTGTAAAATGACAGATCGTCCAGCCGTCCGAAGTAAAGTGTCTTCGAAGGTTGTCTCCAGTGATGGAAGTTTTCACCTCCAGGCACCGGATGGCTGCACCCAGCGGTCGAATGGTGGCACCGCCTTCTATAGGGACTTATGACGAGTTGTGTCAACCTGGTTCGAGGTTTACAAAATGGCGCCTGGTAGCAATACTCTTGGAAAAACGTAGAAAGTTAAGCTCACTAAAACATGATCATCTGGTTGTGTGGCGGCGGTAGACTAATGCTAGGATTGTTGTTGTTGTTATAATGCTTCAACAACCAAGGTCTTTAGGCGCGTAACAAGGTTAGTAATTACACTATCCCAGCAACAATTACAAATTATGTGAGATAAAAACCGAGGCTAACACTAAGAGAACTTCTGTATGTAAGACGGTTCACAGCGCAAGGTATACAAGATGGCGGGCGGCGCTTAATGCAACGTTAGCCCAACTCTCTTATAGAAGACGCTGGTCTAAAGTAAATAAAGAATATTTCTGGATTACAGTATCAACATAATTCGCCACCTAACCTAACCCTAGAGAAAATTCGAAAAATGTCTCCATTGTGTGACCCTGTGATAAACAGAAGTGTAAGTCTTCACATCCAGGCACCAGATGGCAGCACCGCGGGCAGTCTAATGTAGCATAGCCGATATCTTTTAACTCCTACAATAATTTTTTGGGGCTGATAAATTGGGGATATGGGAAAATATATGATAATTGACTTTTTTTACGATATACTTGAGAAAATCACCCTTCTGTATCACCCATCACCCGACCCACCACCCCACCCACCATCACCCGACCCATCACCCGACCCATCACCCGACCCACCACCCCACCCACCATCACCCGACCCTTCACCCGACCCACCACCCCACCCACCATCACCTGACCCATCACCCGACCCACCACCCCACCCACCATCACCCGACCCATCACCCGACCCACCACCCCACCCACCATCACTCCGACCCTTCACCCGACCCACCACCCCACCCACCATCACCCGACCCATCACCCGACCCACCACCCCACCCACCATCACCTGACCCATCACCCGACCCACCACCCCACCCACCATCACCCGACCCATCACCCGACCCACCACCCACCCACCATCTGACCCTTCACCTGACCCACCACCCCACCCGACCCATCACCCGACCCATCACCCGACCCATCACCCCACCCATCACCCCACCCACCATCACCCGACCCACCATCACCCGACCCATCACCCGACCCATCACCCCATCCACCACCCACCACCCACCACCCACCACCCACCACACATCTATATAACCCATCATAACTATCACCCCATTAACTACCTTTTATCACCCATTTTAAGACTATCACCCCCCGATTAAGAGACCATAGTTAAAAGTGTTTTTCCTGCCGTCCCACACTTTTTAGGAGCTTGTCAACAACCATCAGTAATTGCCCAATGAATCTCTAACTCGACAAAACACCCCCATTAGTACCTATTAACCGCCAGGGGGCTAATGGGGCGAGATGATGAGAATAATATGTGGCCTTTGTGTATTATATCTGTTGTTGTTGTTGTTCTTGTTCTTCTTCTTGTTATTAATATTATTATTTATTTTTCTTTTTATTTATCATTATTTATGGTATTATCCTTTCTAATTACTAACAAAAGCATCACCATTAACGTCTGTATTACCATGAACGCCTCTATCACCATTAACACTGTAGCGAGGTGAGTCATGTAGTGATCGTTCACAACAGTTCCTACGGTATATTTATGGTCTCATGGGGGGAACTATTTAATTTTCTTCCTAATAACGAACGTCACTGATATATTGCTTCCTCATTGGTCGAGTCAGTGACCTGTCCAACCAATTACATAGTAAGAAACAAGAAAGAGATACTTCATAACTGACGTCACTGATATATTGCTTCCTCATTGGTCGAGCCAGTGACCTCTCCAACCAATTGCATAGTAAGAAACATAGGGGGGACCGGTGGTAGAAGCGGTACCGTTCTTGCCTCGCAAGAGAGATGTCACGGGTTCGATTCCCGGGCCGGTGGAAGTTGTTTGACTTACTTCCTGGCCCCCATTAGTCCCTGTTCACCTAGCAGTAAAGTAGGTACCTGGTGTAAGTCGAAAATTGCGAATTCGTATTCAGGAAAGTTGTTGGACCTTCCAATAACTTGATGACATAAACCACTGACTCTTCAGGCTTCTACGCCCTTGACTTCAGGCTTCTACGCCCTAACTCAGAGACATAAAGGCAAGCATGAACTTAGCATGCTTCCCTGTTGGGCGCTGTAAACGCTTCTGCGCTTCACCTTAAACAAGGATGTAGGGGAGTGCCCAAAAAAAAAAAAAAATATACGTCACAGCAAACGTCACTGATATATCGATTTTTGATTGGTCGAGTTAGTTACCTCTCCAACCAATCACTAAACTGCAACTGCGTGAACTGAAAATATTCTCAAGTTAAGTTGGATAGGCACATGGAAGTGCTGGGATGGGTGTGAAAGGGATCTGCCCTGTATGGGCCAGTCGGCCTCCTGCAGTATCCCACTTTCTTATGTTCTTATGTTATGTTTAATATTGTTATACTCCTCTATCGATCAAGATGGAATTAATTGCTTCTATTACGTAAATGTTGTAGTGCAATTGGAGCTAATTATCGGTATACAGTTAGTCTTTTAATAACTCTAATTAATCACTCGTAATTGTGAATATAGTAATAGGTCAACTCTCCTTGTCCGTCCGTCCGTCCGTTTGTTTGTCCTTCCTTCCGTCATTAAGTACTTCCGTCCTTCCGTTTGTTTGTCCTTCCTTCCGTCATTAAGTACTTCCGTCCTTCCGTCTGTTACATGACTGGTGGTGTGTGACGCCCGGGGTAAGACAGTGTTATACATGTTCCTCTAGGTATGAGTGTTGAGGATAATTTCCTTTATTTGGAATATCTCAACGACAGTATTTATTTTATTTTTTCCCGTTTTTATTTGGCGTTTTCTCTGTTTTATTTTATTTTGTTCGTGTTATTTTTTATTGAATGTTTGTTATATTCTTATATTTTAATTATTTTTATCTTTATTTATTGTTTGTTTTATTGTTGTTGTTTTTATTTGTTTTTGTTTTTTTCATTTCTTACTTCATTTTATCTTTATTTTCTTTAGCTATTTTTTTCATTCTCTTTTATTTATATTGTTTCAATTATTCTTATATTTTCATATTTGCGTTACTCGTCTTTTTTTCTCTTCCTAATTATCATTTTTCTTTTGTTTATCATATTTCATATATTTATATTTCCTAAACCAAACTTCGACTATCTCTTCTTAATTTCATGTTCTTCTTTATTTATTCTAGTAATTCGAGTATTTTATTATTTTTATTCATCCGCTATTATAAATTTGGTCAAAAATTTGTTCGGAATAGTCCAATCCCTCGTGGGAGTAAGGTCGAGTTACCTGCGTCTTGGTAATTAAGGTGAAAATTGTGTCGTCCATTACGTATTTTGCGCCATTATTGCTGCAGATGAGTAATCCGTGGATGGATCCGCGGATTAACCTTTGTTATTACTCGAACGCATACGTCATCACTGCCAAAACACGGTCTAGGGGTTCTTGGTGCTCTGAAGTCCATATGATGACTATTTATCGTAACTGAAGGTGTAATAATTAAATTAACTGACTCATTTAACCTAAAATCACAAAAATAACATCTAAATCACACAAACTCACCCGTAACTAGATATGATAATTTAACACCAGATTCTCAATGTTAAATTTTTTCTCAAAATGAAGTTAAGTGAACGTATCTAGTGAACGTAGATTCTCAGTGTGATTAGTCTAAATTTTTTTTAGATTAAGAATAATAGGTTCATTCCTACTGCTGAATTTACGGTTATATATTCATCGAGCGAATCTGGACATGTGCAGGATATTTTCTTTACGGGAGTCATATTTCACGTGAAGATGCCATTGTCTTCACGGTTACTATGATCCAACGTGACGCCTCAAAGACCAGTTGTCAATTATGTCTTATGGTTTTATTTCCTTTGCGTTTGTCTGCGTTTTCCCGACGTCGACGGACACAAAAGAAACTAATTCCAACCTCCTGGGAAGACGTGTGTGTGATGGAGCTGGCCATTGTTGGAACGTCAGGGTGATGGACACTTGCTCTATGTATGGCGCCTCTCATCCCACCACAGACCACCAAGTCTTTTAAAACACTGCGACACCACCACCACCACCAGCCACCAAGACTACCATCACTATCACCTACTACCATCACCACCACCACCACCACCACTACTACCACCACAATCACCACCAGGACCACCATCACCACCATTACCATCACCAACCACCGCCAATAATACCATCACCACCGCCAATAATACCATCACCACCGCCAATACTACCATCACCACCACCAGTACTACCATCACCACCACCAGTACTACCATCACCATCACCAGTACTACCATCACCGCCACCGGTACTACCATCATCACCACCACTACTACCATCACCACCACCAGTACTATACTGCCACCACTACCAGTACTATCACCACAACCACCATTACTACCATCACCACCACCAGTAGAACCATCACCACCACCAGTTCTACCATCACAAAAACCACCAGTACTACCATCACCACCACTAGTACTACCAGTGCCACCGCCAGTACTGCCATCACCATCACCACCAGTACTACCATCGCAACCACCGGTACTACCATCGCCACCACACCGGTACTACCATCACCACAACCAGTACTACCATCATCACCGCCAGTACTGCCATCACCATCACCACCAGTACTACCATCGCCACCACCAGTACCACCATCACCACCACCACCAGTACTACCACCACCAACTCGTACTACCATCACCACTACCAGTACTACCATCACCACCACCAGTACCACCAGCATCACCAGTAACTACCATCACCACCACCAGTACCACCATCACCACCACCAATACTGCCATCACCATCACCACCAGTACTACCATCGCCACCACCAGTACCACCATCAACCACTACCAGTACTACCATCACCACCACCAGTACTACCAGCACCACCAGTACCACCACCACCACCAGTTCCCACCATCACCACCACCAGACTACCATCACCACCACCAGCAACTGCCATCACCATCACCACCAGTACCACCATCGCCACCCACCTGCAACTACATCACCACAACTAGTACTCTACTATCACCACCGCCAGCAATGCCATCACCAACGATACCACCACCACCACCACCAGTACTACCATCAAAACCACAAGTATAACATCATCACCACCAGTACTACCACCACGACCAGTACTACCATCACACTACCAACTACCATCACCACCACCAGCACTACCACCACCACCACCACCAGTACTACTCAACACCAGTACTACCACCACCACCACCACCACCAGTACTACCACCACCACCAGCAGCTCACATCACCACCACCAGTACTACCCATCAAAACCACCAGTACTACCATCATCACCACCAGTACTCACCACACCACCACCACACCACCACCAGTACCTATACCAACACCACCAAGTACTACCCATCACCACCACAAGTAACACCATCCCCACCACCAGTACTACCATCCCCACCACCAGTAATACCATCACCAGTACTACCATCACCACCACCACCAGTACTACCATCTCACCACCACCAGTAATACCATCCCCACCACCAGTAATACCATCCCCACCACCAGTACTCACCATCACCATCACCAGTATTACCATCACCACCAATACTACCATCATCACCACAAGCACTACCATCATCACCACTAGCACGACCATCACCACCACCAGTACTACCATCACCACCCCACCAGTACTGCCATCACCACCACCAGTACTACCATCACCACCACCAGTACAACCATAACCACCACCAGTACTACCATCACCACCACCAGTACTACCATCACCACCACCAGAACTGCCATCACCACCACCAGTACTACCATCACCAACCCCTAATCACTCACCATCACCACCCCCAGTACTACCATCACCACTCCCACTAGTACTGCCACCACCAACCACAGTACTACCATGACCACCACCAGTACTACCATCACCACCCCCAATACTACCATCACAATTCCACTAGTACTGCCACCACCACCACCTAGTACTCACCATCACCAAACCACCAGCTACTACCATCACCACCACCAGTACTACCACATCACCACCACCAGTACTCACCATCACCAACCCCTAATACAACCATCAACCAACCCCAGTACTAACATCACCACCACCAGTACTGCCACCACCACCACCAGTACAACCATAACCACCACCAGAACTACCATCACCACCACCAGAACTACCATCACCACCACCAGTACTACCATCACCACCCCTAACACTACCATCACCAACCCCAGTACTACATCATCTCACCCCACTAGTACTGCCACCACCACCACCAGTACTAACCATCACCACCACCAGCTCACCATCACCAACTCCCCAATACTACCATCACCATCCCCAGTACTAACATCACTACTCCCACTAGTACTGCCACCACCACCACCAGTACTACCATCACCACCACCAGTACTACCATCACCACCCTAATACAACCATCACCACCCCTGAGTACTACCATCACCACCTCCACCAGTACTGCCACCACCACCACCAGTACAACCATAACCACCACCCACTACTACCATCACCACCACCAGAACTACCATCACCACCACCAGTACTACCATAACCACCCCTAATACTACCATTACCACCATCACCACCACCAGTACTACCATCATCACCACTAGTACTGCCACCACCACCACCAGTACTGCCATCACCACCACCAGTACTACCATCACCACCACCAGTACACCATCACCACCCCAAGCACTACCATCACCACCACCACCAGTACTACCATCACCACCACCACCAGTACTACCATCACCACCACCAGTACTACCATCACCACCACCACCAGTACCACCATCACCACCACGAGTACTACCATCACCACCACACCACACCAGTACCGCCATCACCACCACCAGTATTACCATCACCACCACCAGTATAACCACCACCACCAGTAACTACCCATCACCACCACCACCAGTACTACCATCACCACCACCACCAGTACTACCATCAGCACCACCAGAACCACCATCACCACCACCAGTACTACCATCACCACCACCACCACCAGCACTCACCATCACCATCACCACCACCAGTACTACCATCCACCACCACCACCAGTACTACCATCACCACCACCACCAGTACCACCATCACCACCACCACGAGTACTACCATCACCACCACCACACCAGTACTGCCATCACTACCATCAGTATTACCATCACCACCACCAGAACCACTACCATCACCACCACCACCAGTACTACCATCACCACCACACCACCACCAGAACTACCATCACCACCACCAGTACTACCATCACCACCCTAACACTACCATTACCACCATCACCACCACCAGTACTACCATCATCACCACTAGTACTGCCACCACCACCACCAGTACTGCCATCACCTTAAGACTGTTGTTGTGTGACACTTGCCATAAGCAGACAGTGAGACATCCGGTCATATCTGTAAGAGAAAAGACAAATGATCATAATACATTCACACACACACACACACACACACACACTGCGCACACACACACACACCTCGCGCACACACACACACACTCGCGCACACACACACACACACACACACACACTCGCATCACACACACACACTCTGCGCACACACACACACACTCGCGCGCACACACACACACACACACACACACACAGAAGCAGAGAAAGGGCCTGCAGGAACATGCTCGGCGCAGAATACTCCGGCTACACTTAACGCCTTCCACCCTGAAAATGCCATCCTCGGTGACCTCCACCACCAAGCACTGAGTGGCCATGGACTACTGCACCACCTCACCTCCTGCAGCCCCCACCCAACTCTGCGCAGTCTGCCAATACAACAAAATTCAGCCCATTAGAGCCCGCACCGACAGATATAAGAACAGCACCATCCCATCTATTGTTAAAATAATAAACAACTCCTGATTTATGTACTGTACAGCCCTGTAAATGTATTCAACGCATATTATATCATTATGTCTAAATTAAATGTAAGTCTGTATATTTTCAGCCACTGGCTGCAACTCATAATAAACCGTTTATATAATTCATTATAACACACACACACACACACACACACACACACACACACACACACACACACACACACACACTCACACACACACGCACACACACACACACACACACACACACACACACACACACCACACACGCGCGCGCACGGTCGCACAGTCGACCACAGGTATTTGTAAATATATCTTTATCTACTATTTGGATGAAATTTATCTGGTAACACGTGTGTGTGTGTGTGTGTGTGTGTGTGTGTGTGTGTGTGTGTGCATGTGTGTGTTTCTATGTGTTTCTGTGCTAAAATTACAGATAACGTAACAGTTTACAAAGGCAGAACATAAATAGGAAAGATAAGATAATTGAACTCCCAAGACAAAAACCAGAAGACTACAAAGAAAACGAGCACAAACTTGACACCTATAAACTACGTTAAACAGGCTCATAGACGCCAACTGTGTAAACTTTAGAACGAATCCTCTCTCCTCCTCTCTCTTCTTTCATACACACCTCCCTTCCTCCTTCCCATTCTCTCTCTCTTCCTTTTCCCACATTATCGCCATCTTCTCACTTTCACACTTTTCTTTCTTCTTCCTCTTCCTTGTCCCTTATCTTTTCTTCCTTCACCTTCACTCTATCTTCTATCTACCCATACTCTCGCCTTCCATCTCTCCACTTTTCCTTCCTTCTCAGTTCCTATCTCTTCCTCCTTCCTTCCACCACCTCTCACAAAAATATCGTGTTTCTGCATTTTTCCGGCTTCACCTCTTATACACAATTCTCCCCACTTTCTCTCTCAGTAAAAAGCTATTTTGGTCTCTCCTGCTTTCTTCTATACACCCTCCTGACACCTACACACAACTCCCCCACGCCTTTCTGTCACCACCTTCCCCTTCCTCGTTCCTTCCTTCCCCCACCCCATGCTGGCTGCAATGCAACTTTGTCCTCTTCCTCCCTCCCTCCCCCCTCTCTTACATTCCCAACCTCTCACCGCCCACACGCAAATCCCACTCTTCCTGTCCGTCCCTCTCTCTCCCTTCCTTCGTTCCTCTCTCACACCCAGTAGCTCCCGCCCACCCCACTCTGTCTCTCTCTCTCTCTCTCCTTCCACCCCCAGTCAAAACCTGTTTCTTGGGCTGAGTGAACACTCAAATTAGTACTTGTGTGTAAGAGATGGTCGAATAAACCACATCCTGTCGTCTCTCTCTCTCACTCTCTCATCTTTCAGTTTTTGTCTATACCTTCACTATCTTCTTTCTCTTTGTTTTAGTCCTTCTCTATTTCTATATTAATTTGTCAAACTCGTTTTGTCAGTCTGTGTGTATCTTTTCTGTCTTCGCTTTCTTTCTATTTTTTGTCCATCTGACCATTCACTGTGTGTGTGTGTGTGTGTGTGTGTGTGTGTGTGTGTGTGTGTGTGTGTGTGTGCCTACAGCCGTTTCCATATAACTAAAAACCCAACGCCAATCAAAGACATTATAAAAGAAAAAATCCTCAAAAATTATACAAGATTTTCCAATATTTATATGTTAAAATCTAGGCCTTTTTTTCTGACCGTGTGAATAACCAGATTTTCTCAATAGTTATATTTAAACCACAAACACATACCATAACGCCCGTACAGCATAGCTATGTTTTTAATGCAAATGTCCACTGAATTAAAATAATACTGTCCAATATACCTACACATATACAGGACTTATAAATCATACGTGGTCATCTCCTCCCCACTGTCTCTTCTACCTCCCCACTGCTCCATCCTCTTCCCATTGCTCCTCCTTCCCATTGCCCTCCTCCTTCCCCATTGCCCCTCCTCTCTTTGCCCCCTTCCTCTTTGCTCCCCCATCTCGCCCCATCCCCTTTCTCCACTGCTCCTCTCCTCCCCACTGCCCCACCCTCCTCTAAATGACCAATGCTATTTTTTTTCATCATTCTATTTTGTGTTGTGAAATGTATTTTGGCTTTGTTGAGCATAGCGTGAGCCTGAGGGGATAAAACACGAGAGAGAGAGAGAGAGAGAGAGAGAGAGAGAGAGAGAGAGAGAGAGAGAGAGAGAAGAGAGATGTAAACTAATGAACAGAGACGCACTGGCAGACACAGCCCACAGTAAGTCACACACTCCACTCATTAAATTGCTCGACATCGATGCCATCAGACATTTAGACAGACAGACATTCACACACCACTACAGTAAGACACGCACACACTCACCCACACTGACTAAACTGCTCACCACACACACACACACACACACACACACGTCCGGCCTGTCAACAGTTGTGGGCAGTCGACAAATTTTCCTTGTTTTTCATCCACTGTGTAAGAGTTGCACTTTGAGGACAATTCTGACCTCAGCAGACTGTCCTTATAATCATCACCTGTTGAAGAGCAATTAGTGACAGTAATTGACCATTCAGGTGGCTTAGAGGGTCCAGGGTGTACATTTGAAACCACGCGTATTAGGGGTTTGGTGTGCTGTGATTGGTTGTTTCTCGCGTGTGACGTATTGTGAGTGCAGACGATGGTTATTATCGTGTTTGCTCTTGTAACGTAAACGGTCTTAGGTCGAGTGATTGCAAACCTAAGAGTAGATTACGTTAGGTTAGTCGGTTTGGCGAGGTAAAGTTAGATTAGGATAGATTAAAAATGATTAGGTTAAGCAAAGTTAAAATAGATTAGGCTAGGGTTAAATTTCGGTAAGCAGAGGTTAACATAGGTTAGGTTAGGTTAGATTAGGCTACGTTACGTTTCCTATTATGTTTAGGTTGGTTTAGTTTAGCTAAAGTTGGGTTTTTGAAAAAAGGGTTGATTGGGTTAACTTTCATAGTCAAGTTAATTACGTCACAAAGGTCAGTTGAAGGAGGTTACGATTACCTGATTGTGGCATCGACAAGCCGCCTGGTGACGTCGCTAATGAGATAACCAATAAGTGCGCTTGGTTCGCCTTCACAGTACAGAGGTCAGGAAAAATTGAAAACGTGGTCTCGGCCAGTTGTAATCAGGTATTCAGACCTACTGTTGTTGTGTGATGAAGTCCTGATCCAGGTGGAGGTGGTGGTATGGTAATGGCAGCGGCGGGGTGGTGGTGGTGGCGGCGATGGTGGTGGTTGCGATGGTGGAGGTGGATGGCGGCTGTGGCGTCACCGGTGGTGGCTGTGGCGTCACCGGTTGTGGCGGCGGCGGCGAGCGTCATGGCAGTGGTAGGGTGGCGGCGACGACGGCGGCGTCGGCGGCGGCGAGTGGTGGCGGCGGCGGCGGTGGAGAAGACAACGGCAGTGGTGGTGGTAGTGGTGGCGGCGGTGGGGTCGTCGGCGGCGGTTGTGAGACGGCAGCGGTGGTGGAGGTGGCGGTGGTGGTGAGGGAGGTAATGGCGGAGACAACGGTGGCGGCGGGCCGTCGGCGGAAAGGTGGTGGGAGGTGGTGGTGGGTGGTGGTGGTGGTGGCGGTGGGCTGGCGGTGAGACGCCGGTGGTGGTGGTGGCGGCGGCGGCGGAGATGGTGGTGATGGCGGTGTGGTGGTGGTGGTGGTGGTGGTGGATGGCGAGCGGCAGGGCGGCGGCGGCGCTTACACACACACACACACACCTCTAACCTTAATCCAAGCAGCGAATTCCACATTTGGACCAACTAACTAAACTAAAACTCAACGCCCCAGTCATCAGAACATGGACCAGTAAGTAAAGGCTATATATCTCCACCGAGGCTATACTATAAGGTTTAATATACCAATTTTAATCCACTATTTTCCGAGACGCTTAGCCTGCCAGTGGAGGTCAGTGAGGTATGACTGATGGCTTGAAGGAGATCGGATGGGGCTAAACTGCTGTATTTGTTCAAGAGATGGTGGTGGGGAGGGTGGTGGTGGTGAGGGATGGTGGTGGTGGTGAGGAGGGATGGTGGTGGTGGGGCAGGGATGGTGGGCAGGGTGGGAGGGACAGTGGGGGGGAGGAGAAAGTGGTGGGGAGGGATGGTGGTGGGGCAGGGATGGTGGTGGGGGGGGGCAGGATGGTGGTGGTAGGGAGAGATGGTTGAGGTGGGGGAGGCATTGTGGTGGTGGGGAGGAAGTAGGTGGGGGGGCAGGGATGGTGTGGGGGAGGAATGGTGGTGGGGGGGCAGGGATGGCGGTGGTGGGGGGGAGGATGGTGTGTGGTGAGAGGGTTGTGGTGTGGAGCCGCGGCTAGATGGAGGGCTAGTGGTTGCTGGTGTGGAGGTGGTAGTTGGGGTCGTTGTGGGGAAGGGTTTATTTTACTTTATTATTTTTTTTTGAAATAGAGAAGGAGAGATGAAAGGAAGATTAGAAGAGAAGTTAAATAATCACAAATTAAAGAGATGTAGAAGGAGGAATTAGTGAGGCCTGACCGCCTTATATTAACTAGCTAAACTAATAGTGTGGTGATACATCATGCACAATAAGTTATTGGGTGATTTGAAATAGAGCTATTTTCTTCACCTGGGTGGTGTGATGGTGGCTGGAAAGGGTAGGGAGTGTGATGTATTACTGGATAGGAAAGTTAGTATACCATTCTTTTTCTATCTTATCAAACATTGCACATTTAACCGATCCTATACTACATCTTAATATCCTATGCTATCCTCTATATCATATTACACTATCTTGTTATCTTGCCCTTCCCTATCCAATCCTGAGACGCACAAACTGACCAACGACTTATTACAAGACCCAATGATGGTTCCCTCCTAACTTAACAGTTCCTGTAGGCGCAGAGGCATATATACTACTGCCATAACATTACGGCACATTAGAATTAGAACCTGTATTTGGACTGAATCCCATTAAGACCCATTAGACTGGTACCATTAAAACTGGGGCTCATTATGACTGGCTTAATAATGGAGTCTATTGGAACTAGAGCCCATTAGTGCTGGGGAAAATTTAACCATTCACCTATATATGCAATGCAAAATTATATATATATATATATATATATATATATATATATATATATATATATATATATATATATATATATATATATATATATATATATATATATATATATATATATAGTATATATATAGACCTTCTATCATCACTATCCACATTTCCACTTATTACCTGACCTAACTTTACAGTATAATATTCGTTCATTACTGAATTTATCTTCAGCTGAACCTTCTATGTTTTTTATACCTAATCCTATGACGTCTTGTCTGACTCTTACAAAGAGATGCCCTAACCTTACAGCCGAGGAAATGAAGGCGTGAAATGCAGTGTCGGGCTACGTGTACTAAAGGCACAGTGCAGTACACTATATTTTCGGTGAACTTACTTTTGACTATACAAAGGGTGGTGTCATGGAAATGAAAGTTAATTTGATCATACATTTGGTTCTAAGTTAAAGGCCCGACCTTCACCTGCCTCAGCACCTCACCAGAACAGTCGTCGCACATCAGTCACCTGGTACGGTAATGAGGTTATTAAACATTCTAATTATTAATAAAGTTAATGAGGTAATTTATAGCGGGCGTCACTGGCCGTCTTCATCACTGACATGCCGGTGAGGGGGTTAATTAGTCACCTGGGAGACTGACGTAACAGAGGAGTCAGTGAATTTTCTTCATTTTTACCATTTAATTCAGTCACACCTGGAGACCTATAGTGACGTAACAGTGATTCATATCAATGTAATTCTACTATTGTTTTTACCATAACATTCACATATACCAGAAACTCCAGTAACGTGACTATGGATCCCAGAACGTGAATCCTATTCTTATCTTAACTAATATTCTCACACACATCCAGAACCACCCATAAGTCGTGACGTTGAGGCTTTGCTACGTATGAATATTTCAATTATCTTTCCTATAATATATTCACATCTATTAGGCCCTATCACAATGAAAAAAAAAAAGCCAGGGGTGAAAAACTAATGGGTGTGAATATTACATTATATTCTTAATATTCACACCTACCAGGACCCATCTACCTACCCTCCTCCACGCTTAAACTACATCAATAACATTTTAATTTTGTGAGGCTGAGTTCAATCATCCCAATATCCGCCTATCGACCTACCTGATGTATTTCTGTTCCTACTTGCTATATATTACGTCTATGGGTCAAAACAATATTTACCTTGATAAGTGTTTGGGACTGAGAAGATGGCTGTATTTCGTTGTGAAATGGAGAATGAGAGAAATATGTCTTGGTGAGAATGAGAGAATGAGAGAAAAATGTCTTGGTGAGAATGAGAGAATAGAGAAATATGTCTTGGTGAGAATGAGAGAGAATAGAGAAATATGTCTTGGTGAGAATGAGAGAGAATGAGAGGAAATATGTCTGTGAGAATAGAGAGAGAAGAGAGAAATATGTCTTGGTGAGAATGAGAGAGAATGAGAGAAATATGTCTTGGTGAGAATAAGAAAAAGAGAAATATGTCGGTGAGAATGAAAGAGAAATAATATAAGAGAACTAAATGAGAATGAGAGAGAAATATGAGAGAAGAAGAAATTACAATCACTACAACACCCCATCAGTAATAACAACAAACAACTACAACCATATATAACCCGTCATTAAATCCCAGTTCTACATGATAATAAATGAACAACAATACTACAGGAGTGTTATGTTATGTATTACAGTAATTTATATGTACCTGTACAGGATAACATTCACTACGGACAGATATATGTATATACGTGTGGTAACTCTTTAGCATATCCGTTATTAACATGAGTGATTTATTGTGAGTATCATAGAGTTTTGTAATATATATATGATGGAGATAAGTAAGTATGTGTGTGTCTGTCTGTCTGTCTGTCTGTCTGTCTGTCTGTCTCTGTTGTATCTTATATTTCTATCTTACCTTCCCTATCTATCTTATTCTCTGTCTCTCTATCCTTCCTTCACTACTTTGTGTTTTGCTTTACTCTATTATCTTCACCTGCCGGAGAGGCTACAACCGTCTAATGCTGTAATTTTCTTCATTGCTGTAAATTATTGCATTTCGCTGCATCTCCTGCACATTATCATTTTTACTCATACTTCAGGATGTTACTGTATAATACTGTAAGGTACATTATTTTCTTACTGTAATCACGACTCGTCTTTCTCTGACTTATGTGTTTCAGCTTCGTATCAAAAATAATAAAAAAATGAACGGGGTAAGATTTTCTCCTTTATATAGCATACAAATTCTTCTTAACCTGTACGATAGTTTGGAGGAAAGGATCTACTGGCGTCACTCGTATGCTGATCAGGACTAACGGGCGTGTGATGAATGTTCGAATCTCTCCTCTTCCCCTTCTTGAATACATAATCTCCTTAGTTCACCCCTTTAAGCCACTCCCTGGAGGACCGTCAGCCCTATTCTAAGTTTGAAGACGCTCAGGTACCGATGCAGGAGAAATGACAACAATCCCTTCGTCTATCTCGAGGAGGAGCCAAAGTCTTCATCTTCTAGTTATAACTTCTCGAACGATCACTTACCTTCCCAAGACTCAATTAACCTCGCGTCTCTCTCTCTCCTCTCTCTCTCTCTCCTCTCTCCTCTCTCTCTGTGTGTGTGTGTGTGTCACGAGAATCTAGGAAACTACTTTACCGATCTGTAGTGATGATGGATGGTGTTATATGTAGTGATGATGGATGATGATGTTATATGGTGATGATTGATGATGTTATATGTAGTGATGAAGGGTCTTGTTATATGTAGTGATGATGGATGATGTTATATGTAGTGATGATGGATGGTGTTATATGTAGTGATGATGGATGTTGTTATATGTAGTGATAATGGGTGGTGTTATATGTAGTGCTGATGGATGTTGTTATGTGTAGTGATGATGGGTGGTGTTATATGTGATGATAAGACAATAAAATAATAACAGTTTACTGCTAAAAAATATACTTTGCTGTACCGTTGTAGTGAAAAACATGGTGGAACTTATACCGTTAATGAACTATTGATGGAAGAAGTTTGGGGACTGAACAGTGAGACAATGTAGACCTCGGAGGTGGCGTCCCCGTAACTGGATAAGCAGCCCGTCTGTTTGTGGGTGGGTTTGTTTGTTTGCGTGTTCTCACGAATCTCGAAACTACTTTACCGATCTGTAGTGATGATGGATGGTGTTATATGTAGTGATGATGGATGATGTTATATGTAGTGATGATGGTTGATGTTATATGTAGTGATGATAGATGTTGTTATATGTAGTGATGATGGGTGGTGTTATATGTAGTGATGATGGATGATGTTATATGTAGTGATGATGGTTGATGTTATATGTAGTGATGATGGATGTTGTTATATGTAGTGATGATGGGTGGTGTTATATGTAGTGATGATGGATGGTGTTATATGTAGTTGATGATTAGATAAAAAATATTAAGTTTAGTGCTAAAAAATATACTTTGCTGTGCCGTTGAAGTGGAACTTACATACACCGTAATTAAATATTGATGGAAGAATGAAGTTTTGAGATGGAACAGTGAGACAATGTGGAGCCCGGAGGGTGGCGTCTACCTGTGTGAAGGAATTAGCAGCCCGACCAAACTTGGCATGGATAGCGAGTGTTTCTTGCTTCTCTCATGGACAGTTCTATGTTGGATGCTCCTGAGTGAGAACTGGCAAAAATCTGTACATACATGCTGCTGATGGCAAAACCAAAAATGTGGTCTATCTAATTCACTACAGTGAGACAATGTGAGACCCCGGAGGGTGGCGTCTACCGTGGCCTGGATAAGCGCCCGGAGGGCAGCGATTCTGCTAGTAAATATATAAATCAACAACACGCCACCATGGACATAACGTAGAGTTCTTGGACACAAAGGATCACGTATTATTAGCGACCTAACCTAACCTAGCCTAACCTAACCTAAACTAACTTAACTTAACGAACACCATCGCTAACCCAACCTATCCTGAACAAAAACTAGCCTAACATAACCTAACCTAACTTAAAATAACCAAAACAACCAGACCCGCAGTGTTGCTTTCACGACCGTATGAGTCAAGTAAAACAGAACATATATACTTGTATATACCCCTCCCAGGCACGGTAACCGGTGGGTATAACATGATATAACAACAATTGAAATACTGATTAATTAATATGACGTCAACAGTGGGTGGACATACAAGGCAATATGACCCGTATCTCATAGATCGATAGGGACGAACAGATGATGGTTAAGTGTGTTGATATTTACCTATGTAAGATTAATGAGAATGGAAGGTGTGTGTGTGTGTGTGTGTGTGAGAGAACAACGACGTTGAATTGGCCATGTTACCCGCATGGACGACAGTAGACTGCCAAAGCAGCTACTTTACAGTCCCCAACGATTAGTAAACGTAACACTGGCAGGCAACTGAAGAGGTATTAGGATAGTCTTAATACAAACCTGAAAAAGTGACAATTCGACCCCCCGCATGGGAGGCATTTATCCACACAGGTAACGCTGAGGAGCACCACACGAAAAGGTGTCAATACTTTCGAGTTAGCCCGACCGCAAACCGAGGTAGACAAGCGCCAACGCCGGAAAGACGCTGCCACTGCCCTCCGCACTAGATGTAGCCCTCCACATGTGCAACATCTGTGAACAACTCTGCCGGTCCCGTGACAGCAAAGTAGTTGTACGATGTGTGTGTGTGTGTGTGTGTGTGTGTGTGTGTGTGTGTGGCGGCTGTGTGTGTGCGTGTGTGTGCGCGCGTGTGTGTGTGTGTGTGTGTGTGGGTTAATAAATAAACGGTTTATTAATAGAGTTGCAGCTGGTGGCTAAAAATATACAAACTTACATGTGATTTAGACATAATAATATACAGTACGTTCAATTCATTTACAGGGCTGTACAGTACATAAATCAGGTGCTGTTTATTATTTCAACAATAGATGGGATGGTGCTATTCTAATATCTATCAGTGCGGGCTCTTATGGGCTGAATTTGTTGTAGTGGTGGACTGCACGAGGTGGGCAAGGGATTGCCGGTGGCAGTAGGTGACGATGACGATGGTGCAGTAGTCCACTGCCAAACCCTGCTAGGGCGTGGTGGTAGAGGTCACTGAGGGCTTTCCAGGGTGAGAGAGCATTGTTGCTGCCGGGAGTCTGCGCCGAGCATGATTCTGCAGGGCCCTATTCTGTACCTTCTAGCTGACGTTGTTTTTGTAGAGTTGGGGAAGATAGCCAGGCTGGTGACGCATACGTTAATTTGGGGAGAATAAATGCGTTGTAGATAGTCCTCAGCTCTGGCGTGGTGCCCCAAGTGACTTGAGTCGTCATAGCATTGAGAGTAGTACGAGGCTGCCTTGATAGTGTTGTTTACATGGTCCTTCCAGTCCAGTTTGTGGTCTATGGTAACACCCAGGAGTTTGGCAGACTGCACTAACTGGAGAGGATGGGCATCCACTGTGACTGCTGGAGCTTGCACTGGATTAGTGGCGGTATTGAAGTGCATGACTACGGTTTTGGTGTGATTGATGGTGACTGTTCTCCGTAGTCTTTGCCTGTAGCCTGTCCAGGGTGCCTTGTAGCGATGAGTAGTCCGGTGAGGTGTTGTCCACTGTAACCCCCACAGTGCAGTCATCCACGTACTTCACCTGTGAGGAATGTCCGATAGAGCGTCGTTGATCAGGATTAGGAAGCACAGTGGTCCCATCTTGGTCCCTGGGGAACACCGCAGGTGAGGTGTTGGCATGTGGAGACAGAACCCTGGTACCTCACTTTGACGACGCTCACTGGAAATCTGTGCCATGAGACCAGGTTGGTGGGGAGCCCTGAGGATGGCCTTGTTGATAACAGTGCAGTGATCAACAAGGTCAAAAGCCTCCTGAAGTCAACAAGGGCAACGGCCAGTGATGTCTTACGTTTCTCCAGGTCT
Organism: Homarus americanus; assembly: GCF_018991925.1. NCBI lineage: Eukaryota > Metazoa > Arthropoda > Malacostraca > Decapoda > Nephropidae > Homarus > Homarus americanus. The sequence goes on along the minus strand of NW_024752922.1, from coordinate 2,630 downwards.
GCAGAAAATGGAAGCTAACTACAGTGTGTGTGTGTGTGTGTGTGTGTGTGTGTGTGTATAGATGTGTGTATGTGTGTGTGTGTGTTTGTGTATAGATGTGTGTGTGTGTGTGTGTATAGGTATAATAATAAACGGTTTATTAATAGAGTGCAGCCGGTGGCTGAAAATATACAAACTGTGTGTGTGTGTGTGTGTGTGTGTGTGTGTGTGTGTGTGTGTGTGTGTGTGTGTGTGTGTGGGAGTTGAGGCTGTGCCTGGAGAGCGAGGTGTGGTAATAGGCATGAAGGATGGGAGGGAGAGAGGATCGTCCCCATTAAGTCCCATTAGGAGACGCATGGGAGAGTGACATGTGGCGCAATGCTCCTGGTGGGTAAAGTCAGAGAGAGAGAGAGAGAGAGAGAGAGCCAATCATCAGGTCAAATGTTTACCACCACAAGAATTCCAATCACCTTTTCATTTACTCTAACTCTCCTCCTCCCTCCTCTCCTTCTCCTCCTCCTCCCTCCCTCCTCCCTCCTTCCCCCTCCCTCCTGCCTTCTCCTCCTTCATCCCTCCTCCTTCCCTCCTTCTCCTCCTTCCTTCCCACCTCATCTCTGCTTCCATTCTGCCTCCTCATCCCTCTTCAACTCGTCTCCTTCTCCCTCCGTCAGCTCACCTCCTCTCCTCCCACCTCCTCCACTTCCTCACCACTTTCTCCTCCCCAACCTCGACCTTCCCTCCTCCGCCTCCTCCAATCACATCTTACCCTCTTCTAAGCATATCCTTCCCTCTTTAGTTTTGTTGTTGTTTTTTCTACAGCGTGTGTCTGGTGGGGCTGTGTGTGTATGTCCTTTGTGGTCTCACGTCACTACAGTTGGATGTACTGGGCTGGTGGGAACAGGAATTTAACAGTGTGTTGGTGAATATCGGTGTAACTCTTACCGGTGTCAATCAGGGCTCATCTCAAACTGTGCAATCAAAAAATTTAATGCTTGTACACCAGTGACCTGTAGTGAGGCGTGGTACCCTGTGCCCTCTGCCCTCGACTTGTCCTAGGTACCTCACTGGACCGAAACTCACCCGTGTGGCCAGGGTTAGAAGGTCTATTATCTCACACGTTATCGCTTACTACACATATAAACAACTCCAGTAGTGCCAGCACCTCTCTCCCACACCTGATCAAGTAAGACTTTACCCCACATCGGTGTGTGTGATCACAGTGATTGTTGGTGATAGTGACCATTACTGTTCCCTGTATAATTCGAGTCTGATAAAACTTTGTGGTAAACAACAAGTCCCTGTTACCCGGACACTTCTGGCCAGCCTGCCACCTCTGTCTCAGTGCATAAGACCTGGATTCCCCTAAATTTAACCATTGCAGGGTCGACGACGGGCGGCACTTGGCGGGTGTTCCTGGCGAAGGAGAAGAGGAGATCAGTCATGAGGACACTGAAGCTGGTTTCAGGAGGTTAAGACGCGTTGGCAGAAACGCAAAATGAGGAAACACACTGCACAACTGTCCCAGATGGATGACAAAAGGACCCATGGAGAACCCTCTGATGGAAGAAGCGTGACGAGGACTGTGGAAGGAAGCAGAGAAGAGCCAGTGGGTGCATCCATCCCATCGCCCCCGGGCTGAATATATGCTTCCTGCCATTCTCGAGGAGACAACTAGTTGAATGAAGGTTACGTGGTTGATAACTCTGAATGAGGAATATCGCACGACTACGCTGAATGTTGTCATCCCAGGTAGCACCCCTCGTTTCGTCTATATGGGCTGAGAGGACTGGTGCTATCCAACGCATCATTAATGGAGAGGTCGGCTCACTACGTCTCATCAAGGAATACCTTGTCACCCATTTCCCCAAGGATATTCCCCCAGAGACGGTTACTTCCGCGTCCTCAGAGCAAGATTTACAGATGCTGCATCACTTAATAGGATCATCATTGTATAGAAAGGGAAGGAACCACCTAATGAGCAACAATACTTCTTCAGCGAGTAAGGTGTCCTTAGTAATATCACACGGTGGATTCTCTGTGGTGTGCTATAACTGCTTCGGGAACTACCATGTGGCGGTATTTGCGCAGGAATGCGTAACCCGAAGAGGTGACCTAACAAGACAACTTTCTTCGGGAGGGAGGAGAGCAGGCCTTCCCACCCGGAAGCAGTGTCCAAGGTGTGGGGAGGAAGTTGAGACAGCCTGACACCCTGGTTGTCCTGGGAGTCCGCGCCACCCCCAACAGCAGTGGTCACACTTGTGACGACAACTCCAACGCTTCTGGGTCACCTTCACCACCAGAAGTTAACAGCCATATTGAGTTTCCTGTTAGCCACCGCAGGGCAGGTTAAGCCACCAAATTAAGTGTACCAGTTAACAATGGTAGGGATAATGTCAGTGGAGCTTCTGCAGTAGCTGGTGCTTTCCTCTCATGATGTAGAAAACCTACCTGATGTGAGTATGAGTGAGGGCCCATAATGATGTGAGTGTGAGCGAGGGGAGGAGACCCAGAATGCAAGGGTTGACGTGGGCGAGTGAGGAGGGCGAGACCGGGAATGACAGACGTATGAACGGGGAGAACGAGGCCCAGACTGCCAGCGTGGTCACTACCATAACCCCAGGTCTGAAAACTGTCCATGACCCCATCCTCCT
>NW_024752921.1:0-12752 GCF_018991925.1 Homarus americanus | reverse complement strand
TAACTAATGTTTATGCAACATTAATTAAGGATCTACAATGTAACCTGGAATATAAAATGAACTTTGTAAATATATCCTAACACTTGACACCTGTTTGTTCACGATATTGTTCACTTCATAAAACATTAAAACAAAATATTCATAATAGGTGACATTATTGCTGTCATTTTACCTTGTGTTCCCTTGAAGTGTCTTCCATCATACGTGTCACACCAGAAGGTTTGAGCCCCAGTGAGTGTTTAATAATGACTGCAGGACTAAGACTATAAATCCTTCCTCACTACACAAGGGATTCATGACTGCCTGAGTGAATTCCTCTCACTTCTAAACGATTCTGGTTTTGTCAACAGAACTCGTCTCTCTCATTCTCAAGTGCCTCGGAGGTCTTTGACTTTTGGATGAGTGTGACTTGATCTTTCTTTCTCTCCCTCTTACAAGGAAGTCAACTGAGCATCTGGGAGAGTCGTGTTGGTCTGACTTGAATGATTAAAAACAACTTTCCTTTTGATATTTTTGCTTATGAAAGTTTTGATAATTTCCACAATATGGTATTTTGTATTTGTCTCTTAATAGTATTAGTAGAAGTAGTACATGGAGCAGCAGGACTAGAAGTTGTACCTGTAGTCGTAATGATAGTAGTAACAATGGCTAAAGGGAACTATCTACCCTGATAATGACTTGATAGTTTAAAATCCACCTCTTTGTCATTTCTTCCCTTCATATTTTAAATGACGAATAATCCCTAAACTAACCTAACCTAACCTAACATAACCGGAAGTGACTTAACCTAAACTAAACTAACCTAACCTTTCGTTTCTCCAATCACCGGTATGTTACCTGAGGATAATGACCTCACCTGACTCTTGAAGCTCTGATAGATTAAGTGTTACCTGACTGAGAGACAGACACGATACTGTGTTGACTGACTGTACATGTAGGATGGTAGATGTACAGTGGAGGATGAAGGATGTACAGTGGTGGATGAAGGATGTACAGTGGTGGATGAAGGATGTACAGTGGTGGATGAAGGATGTACAGTGGTGGATGAAGGATGTACAGTGGTGGATGAAGGATGCACAGTGGTGGATGAAGAGTGTACACTACAGCACTAGCACTACAGGATGCTGGTGTTGGTAAACTGTACAACGGAAGCATCGCCCTCAAAAATTATTAGGTCATAAAATAGAGTTAAAACTAAAGTGAGAGAGAGAGAGAGAGAGAGAGAGAGAGAGAGACTTACCTGTAACAACATACCTTAATTAAGAAATAAGTCGGTGAAGGTAAGATGATTTATATGAAGAGAAGAGACAGTTCAGGTGTGATTCATTACCTGACGGATACCTGTGGGGTTCATTAAGGCTTCCCCAGGTGTAGAAGATATCATTAGGTGGCACTGATGACCTATCCTATGCCACCCATCTCACACCACACCACACCCACTCCTTACCACCCATGCCATACCACACTACCTACTACACTACACCACACCACACCACACCGGCTTCTCTACCATGCCCAAACGACCCAATTGAGTTCTTGCCTCAAACTAAATGAACGTGTGTCTGTTAAGAGTGGTGGTGGATGGTCCTGGGTGGTGGTGGATGGTACTGGGTGGTGGTGGATGGTCCTGGGTATTGGTGGATGGTCCTGGGTGGTGGTGGATGGTCCTGGATGTTGGTGGATGGTCCTGGGTGTTGATGGATGGTCCTGGGTGGTGGTGGATGGTCCTGGGTGGTGGTGGATGGTCCTGGGTGGTGGTGGATGGTCCTGGGTGGTGGTGGATGGTCCTGGGTGTTGGTGGATGGTCCTGGGTGGTGGTGGATGGTCCTGGGTGGTGGTGGTGGGATGGTCCTGGGTGGTGGTGGGTGGTCCTGGGTGGTGGTGGATGGTCCTGGGTGGTGGTGAATGGTCCTGGGTGGTGGTGGATGGTTCTGGGTGGTGGTGAATGGTCATGGGTGTTGGTGGATGGTCCTGGGTGGTGGTGGATGGTCCTGGGTGGTGGTGGATGGTCCTGGGTGTTAAGGGGATTATTATTATGGGAAAATTGTAGTGTTTAATTAATTTTTATTTATGTCATGGGAAGAATTTCAGTGTTGTTGTTTTTGTTATTGTTTTTGTCTGTGTTGTTGTTGTTGAGGTTTTTGTTGTTGTTTTTGTCATTGTTTTTGATGTTGTTGATTATGATGTTTATGTTAATGTTGTTGTTGTTGATGATGTGGCTGTTGTTGTTATTGTTGATGTTGTTAATAATGTTGTTGTTACTATAGGACACTACAACACTCGTCTCCAGTCAGTACCCGAGACTAAACTATTCCAATACCTGTTCTGGGGGGAGTCAAGAGACGCGGTTGGGGGAGTTTATTGTGTGTAGTGGGAGGAAGGGAGGGAGGGGGAGAGAGAGGAAGGGAGGAAGGGTGGGAGGGATGGGGAGAGAGAGAGGAAGGGAGGAAGAAGAAGAAGAGAGAGAGAGAGAGAGGGAGATGAAAGAAGGGAGATAAGAAAGGGTGTTTGAATAGTTTCGTGAAAATGAAAAAAGTTGTAAAGAGAAATATCATTGAAGACACTAAAGTTTGGATCAGTCTTGTGGCCGTCCGTGTATGAGAAGAGGCGCGGTGAGGAAAGAGTTGTCATACTCCCTCCGGTATATAAACACGACACGACACGACGACACAAAACAAAACAACAAGACACCGACACGACACCGACACGACACAGTCTGATATCCCTTACGAGTTGTTAAAAATAAAGGTATCTGATCTGTTTCAATAAATTCAATTAGTATAATAAAACACAAAGAAATTTACCCGCTCAAAACTCATAAATTTCCCTTAAAACTCATAAATTTCCACTAAAACTCACAAATTTCCCCTAAAACTCATAAATTTCCCCTAAAACTCATAAATTTCCCCTAAAAATCGAAACAATTGAGGGGAAAAAACCGAAAAGCTAAAAATATTTCCCCAGATAAATCCAAACATTAACCTGGAGGGGTAGAAACAGGGACGACATTTGACAGTACTGCAGTGAGCCCCTCAGGACGAAAAAGTTAAGTCATCGTTCTCAAAGGGAAAATAAAATAAGTTTGGCGAATCGTGTGACAAAATTGATTACTAGAGAGACGAGGCTGATCCATGATCCTCAGAACTGTGTAGAGAGAGGGAGAGAGAGACAGAGATGGGGAGAGAGACAGGGAGAGACAGGAAGAGAGAAGGGGAGACAAACATAAACAGACGGAAAGAGAGAAAGAGAGAGACAGAAAGAGAGAGAGAGAGGGAGAGAGAGAAAGCAAATGAGAAATAATGCGGCAGAGAGAGAGACGTAGAGAGAAAGGGAGAGACAAGAGACAAAGAGAAGTAAAAATAAAGAAGATATAGATAGCCATATAGAGAGAAAGCAACCAAGAGAGAGAGAGAGATAGAGAGAGAGATAGAGAGTACACATATGGTTACATTAGCTCTCACGAAGCCCCAAAACACACAGTAAACAGACACTATAAATTACTACACAGACTTCCATAACCTGATCTCTCTCTCTCTCTCTCTCTCTCTCTCTCTCTCTCCTCCTATAAACATGAAGCCAAGACGAAATCTCATCCCTTACCTTTAACCTTCCTACGTAACTCCCAGCCCTCACCGTAACTCTTGACCCTAACCATAACGCCCTGACCCTCGCCGTAACGCCTTGACCCTCACCGTAACGCCCTGACCCTCACCGTAAAGCCCTGACCCTCACCGTAACGCCCTGACCCTCACCGTAACGCCCTGACCTTCACTGTAACGCCCTGACCCTCACTGTCACTCCCCAAGATCCAATTTCCTGGTACAGCAAGAACAGAAGAGGCAAATACAGACCAACCTGCCTTTAATCTTTTTATACACACACACACACACACACACACTCTCTCTCTCTTTCTCTCTCTCTCTCTTGATGAATGTGTGTGGGAGAGTGTTGAAGGAGGGAAGAAAGGAGGAAGAAGAGGAGGAGGAGCAGGAAGAGTAGGAGCAGGAAGATGAGGTCATTGTTGGCAGACCGTGGTCACTAGACTCTTGAAGACTGTGTACCCTGATATTGGTGAATGAATAGTAATAGTCCTGGTGAAACGTACAGACCAACATACAAAACATCAACACGATAAAATAAACAAAAACGATCCCCCCTAAAAAATACGACCCCCAAAGAACAACGACCCCCCAAAAACGACCCCCCTAAAAAAAACGACCCCCCAAAAAACGACCCATCCGAAAACGACCCCCAAACACGACCCTCTCCGAAAACGAACCCCCCGAAAACCAATGACTAAAAAAAACATTTAAAAAAAACGTCCCATCCGAAAACGAACCCCCGAAAACGACCCCCCAAAAAACGACCCATCCGAAAACGACCCCCAAAAAACGACCCCCCAAAATACGACCCCCAATAAACGACCCTCCCTAAAAATACGTAAACGAGATGAATAAAATTAGAATAAAAAAGAAAACAACAGAGAATAATTTAAGACCCTCGCCGGTGTTAAGAGGCAGGTGAGCTACCTAAAAGGTGAACACAGGTGAGCACAGGTGAGCACAGGTGAACACAGATGAGAGAATGATTATATTGGTGAGAGAGACGTGAGGAAGAAAGGTAGAATGATTATAAAAGATAGTTAGGATACGTTATAATGGTTGTTGAGTTGGAGAACTGGTGTTTATTGCGTTGGGGAGAATGATGAGGTGCTAGAATGATCACAAGTCAGGAGTAGAATGATGTTTGTTTTTTGTTTTTTTACGGGGATTAACCCACCCGGGCACAGGTCACTGGCCCACATCGGGGCCTGGGGGGCGTAAATGTAATAATAATAATAATAATAATAATAATAATAATAATAATAATAATAATAATAATAATAATAATAATAATAATAATAATAATAAAGAAATACAAAAATGAAAAAAAGATCAAGAGTGAGAAACAATATATGTATGTTGTGTTGTCCAAGTAAGAGAAACACTTGAAACCCTGCAATTGTGTGTAAATGAGGTAGAAAGTCAGATGAGCAACCTGGGACTTGGTCACATATGACAGCAGAGTCTACCATTACATAACACATTATGCTTCCAATATCTTCCCAAGCGGTAGTACCTCCCTGTTTGGTAGCTGTCTGGTACTAGAATGATCACAAGTCAAGAATAAATTGACCAAAAGTGAAGTTAGAATGGCGAATGATTAGGGGTTAGAATGATGAAAAATAAGCTAGTGTTAAAGATATACGAGTCAGAATGACAAAATAATTAAAGGGAGAATGATCAAAGACATATTAGAATGACCAAAGCTAAAAGTGAGAACGTCTTTGGCATCAATAATGGCATTGATAGAGAAGGAAGGCTTGTGGCACTCTGAGACGTACTGAGAGTGGCAGACACAGACCTACGAGTATATAGAGTGGCAGACACAACACCTGGGGAAAAAATGGCAGATTTCCTCTTGACTTAAATACGCTCGACATGTGAGAAGTGACGCAAGATTGATTAAACAAGTGAAAAGGTGACGAACTACATCCTTGCCAGAGAGAGAGAGAGAGAGAGAGAGGATTTGGTGTAAACATCTTTATACTTCTTGAAGGATGTGGTTTTGAGGGAGGAGGAGGAGATGAATTATAGGGGAGGGAAAAGGAGAAGAGAGTTTTGGAGAGGGAGGAGATTTATGGAGAGGGAGGAAGAGGAGGGAGAGGGAGAGCTATGATGAGGGAGGAGGAGGAGAGGAGTTACGGGGAGCTAAAAGAATGTTTTGGTGAGGAAGAGGTTCTTACATCACTATAAACTGACACACACACACACACACGACGATGGTACTCCATAGGCTCATGGACGTGTTAGCAACCACCACCGGACTGAATTGAATGCATTTTGTTACAGACAGCGGCTAGTTTGTTGTGCACCCTATACTCCTCCTGTGGGCGGCAGCACAAAAAAGTTTACAGAATAGAGGTCACTTAATGGTGTGTATAACAGTCCCCCGTGGTTAGGATTATTATGCCATTAAATGCTACGAGGTATTTCCAGTATATTGTTTGTTTACTTGTGGACAAAGAAGTTGACTCCATACCCGTGTGAGGGGGCATACTGCAGTGTGAGGCATACTTTATATATATTGTTATTCACATCTTCATGAAAGGCATTCAAGCACATTACAGTGTCTGTCACAAAAAGGTTCTATCTTCACACAGTCGAGGACGTAGTGCTAGAGTGTGTGGCCATATGTCTGGCCACACACCTAACATTAAGTCTTGTTCACATCTGCCTGAGGGACATACTGCCAGAGGTACTTAGTCTAGCGATTACAACATCTTGTGATCTTGATACTTGCCCCATATACATGTTTCACTTGATACATCTCACCATGGTAAACAGTGGATTGACTAGTTCCTGTTTCCAATTGTCTACTGTCTTCTAATTAATCAGCAAGTTATTTCCTGATTACAGTTTTAAGGGTTCCTATTGGTGACAGCTTAAGCCTAGGGCGTCAAGTGCAAGTAGTGAAGATAAGGCGTCAGTGATGATGATACGGTCAGCGGTATTGTCTTAAGTCTTGTGGCCCCGAGTCTGGCAACTAATTCAATTTCTTCCATTGATTTTAACTCCTTCTATATTGTCATTAGGTTGAGTCACACTGAGAGCCCTTTCTGCCTTCTCACACACGTCTTTAGAGAGCCATCAGTGTAGATGGTCTATGTGATGTAATTTTCAATAGGTAGGTTGAGTATGTGTTCAAGAGCTCTCACTGGCGGTGTGTTGGAGAGAAGGACTGTGTATTATTAGTCGCTTGGCCTGGTATGTGGGTGACAGGTAAGTGCTGTTATGTCTCAAACTTTGTAATGTTTCTTTACTCTGAACATCCTCATATGTGTAGCTGTAAATTGTATCCATTTAGATTCACCAGTTATATGACCGCCGGGGGGGGGGGGTTACTTGTCCGGCCGTCATGGTGGATGTGTAGATTATTTTAATATTTTTTTTAGCTTTGTATTTCAAATTATCTTATGTTTTTTTCCTCAAAGTAAATCCAAATATAATGTTGATCTCACGAATTCTTCCGATGACGTCACTGAATGTTGGAAAGTTTAAAAGCTATTATTATTAACAGACGAGATTAACTTGTTATTGTTGTTTGTAAAATATTAAAACCGTGCTGTGTTGTGTTGTGTTGTGTTGTGGTCTTTAGCCCACCTTCAGCAGTACCTTGGGTGGCGTATTATTTTCTGCATGATATTATCAAAGGTAGGGTTTACATAACTCTTTCGTTATGTAGCTTCACTTGGTACACTTTCCTTGGTGTATTTCTCTAGAAATCTCTTCAGAGATTTATTTTCCACCTTCCATAAAGGAATACAGCATCGATGAACGGCTGCACAAGTCCATTGAAAACCAAGCTTGTCGACTGGAAGCTGCTGTGTATGTTGAGAGAAGGCATGTCTTCTTTCCACAATCTTTTCGAGAAGCATTTGTTTTATGTTTAGATGTGATGTCTCTAACTGCTGAGAAACAAAGTACTTCTTCTCATATTTTTTTTTCGATTTTTCATGCGCCAGGCGTATTGAGCCAGGAATAGGTATATATTGTAAAAAAATAAAATAAAAAGTCTTTCCTCCATACAGTCGTACTAATTGCAGGAAACTATTTTTTTCGTTCCTTTTTAATTACAAACAAAAGACTTAAATAAGGCATTATGGGCGTAATTCAATGAAATGGCTGTATTTCACTCTGATGAGAGGATTGGGACTCAGGCACAGAGCTCGGTGAAGTTGAATGTGAGTCGAGCATTCGTGAGGAAGTTGATGCCAAGAATTACACCATAGTTGTTATCATTAGCGACGTAAAAAGGTGCCCAGTTAGTGTTACCCATGTAGGTGATGGGGACAGGGGACACGTATCCGAGCACCTTATCCTGCCCCGTTACCGTGTTGCACTCGCGGACACACTCTGATGGTCGGTAGTAGAGGTGCAGCTGTTGCGCGTATTCGGGTGTTATGTAACAGTAGGTACAGCCTGTGTCCAGCAGGCATGAAACAGTCTGGTTTCGGATTTTACATGTGGCTGCTAAAGGGGTTATGGGCTTAAGAAGGTGTTTGGAGGGTGCCAGTAGGGTAAGAGTGGGGTTTTTGGTAGACAGGTCCAAGACGGACTGACTTAACACATCCATGCCCAACACAAATGGCGCGCCTTTCCTCGCCACAATCAAAGAAGGCCGGAGTTTATATGCACCGAGCTGTACCTTCATTTCCAGCCGACCATAAACTCCATTTTTCGTTGGCCCACTTCCGGTATCGACCGAAAACTTTTCACGGTCCACTATATAGTCCTGAAGTCCAGCAGAGATGACAAAATCTAACGGTATAACTGATACATTGGAACCACTGTCGAGGCAGAAGGTGGCTTTCAGGCGACGCTTTGTTTGGTTCTGTTCATCTACATCGTAAAGGTATCCCGAAACCAACAACTCCCGAGGACACCGACTGTAGGTGACAGACACTGGATATGAGGTCTTTTCCATTTTTGTTAAATATAGTAAATTGTTTTCAAGATCACCGAGACATTGAATTAGAATTCGGGGCTAAATGTAAAAAAAAACCCCATGTACTTAGGTTGGAATTTTTAATAGTGTTGTAAGAGACAAGAAGGTGAAGATGGTAACGGGGTGGTGGTGCCATGCTACTGCTCGGCCTTCCTCGGCGCCTACTGCACCGTAGAAACTCTTGAGTTAGACACTTAGGAGTTGTACTGTGTGCCGGAGCCCCACAAGGTGAAGGACGAGCTGCAGCTCACCTCACCGCAGGAACTGTAATCCGTAATTCAGTTGGTCGAGGAGGAGACCGTGACCACACTCTCCAGCCCACCGGACCTCGCGCTAACCTAGCCAGCCCACCGGACCTCTCACTAACCTAACCAGCCCACCGGACCTCTCACTAACCTAACCAGCCCACCGGACCTCTCACTAACCTAACCAGCCCACCGGATCTCTCACTAACCTAACCAGCCCACCGGACCTCTCACTAACCTAACCAGCCCACCGGACCTCTCACTAACCTTAATCCAGCCTCATCTTGAACTTCTTTCTTTCACTACAATCCAACCAGCCTAATGGACCTTCACTAACTCCAAACCAGCTCACTGACCTTCTAATTAATCCCAAATCAGCCTCCCACGATCTCTCTTTACTAATCCAACCAGCCTCCACTTCTAAATCTCACGAACGCAGTACCAGCCTACCGGATCTCTCAATAATCATAAATTTAGCCCACCGGACCTCTCACTTACCTAACCAGCCCACCGGACCTCTCACCCTAACCAGCCCACCGGATCTCTCTCTCACTAGTGACAAAATGTTGCTGTGATAATGAAATATAGGAATAGTGACAAAGCTGTGTAATAAGTGAAAGTAGTGTGAACATCACCCCACATATTTTAAGAATCAGCCTTACCTTACCTTACCTTACCTTACCTTACCTTACCATACCTTACCTTACCTTACCTTACCTTACCTTACCTTACCTTACCTTACCTTAACACTGTTATAGCTTCCGTTTACCTGTAATCACTGATCAAGAGTCGTATTAGAGGTCAACTCGTAGTAACATTCATAACTGTTTATAAGTTATGTTTTCAAAGTCTTTTGCCTATTTATTAAGAAAATAAACTATCGCACAATAACTGGAATATCACCGTAATTAACGCTATGAGCCTCGTTGAACACAGTATTAAGTGAGAGAGAGACTACTCACGGCTCATAGGAAAGTTACCATGATTGATGTAATTATATAAACCATCTCACATACCAGCCTAAGATAAAGGCATAACACTTATCTGGGGATGTTGTGGTTAACAGACGTATTTAAAGATAGGAATAAGAATGATTGTATTACTTATACCTGAGAGCTGCTTTAATGGTGATGACTCGCGGTGTCTTGTGTCCACGATACGAGTACAGTGTAATGGGGTGATCATCTGTCTGTCTGTCTGTCTGTGTCCTTTGGTGTTGTTGGGGTAAATCCTTCCCCAAATAGTACCAGAAAAACAGTAAACAAGGGAAGCAAATAAGGAGTAACGGAGAGAAGAAAAACAAAAACAGAAAAATAACAGGTGGCTGGGTGATGAGGGTGGAGAGGTGGACGATGGGTGGGTGGATGATGGGGTGGATGATGGGGTGGAAGGAGACGGGTGGATGGTGAGAGTGGAATCTCTTAGCTGAGGGCTTGAAGAGTTCACCTATAACCTTCAGCTAAAACTTTCAGCTAAATCCTGCAGCTAAAAGATTCAGCTAAAGCTTTCAGGAAAAACGTCCATCCCAGTCCAGAGAGTTTATTCAATGTTGCCTCAAGGCATCACCTGAGTGAACCTTACCTGGACGAACCTTAACACACTCTCTCTCTCTCTCTCTCTCTCATTTATTCGAAAGTGTACAAGAACCCAAGCTATTTATTTTCATCTATTTAAATCAAGGAATCAGATAGGACCAGCCATAAGGTTAATAGCAAAGCCTTACAGGGGGCCAGATGATAGTGGGAGAGTTTACTGTGGAAAAAACGGCAGTACAGGCTGTGGGTAGGTGACGTTCACATAAGACGATCATTTTAAGTCGTTCATTCTAGTTTAAGACGATCATTCTAAGTCGTTCATTCTAGTTTAAGACGATCATTCTAAGTCGTTCATTCTAAGACGTTCATTCTAAGTCGTTCATTCTAGTTTAAGATGATCATTCCTGTTCATTCTAGATTCAGACGATCAGCCCAAGTCGTCTTTATTCAAGACGTCAAATCGGCCCCAAGACGTCTATTCCCTAAGACGATCATTCTAAGTCGTTCATTCTAGTTTAAGACGTTCATTCTAAGTCGTTCATTCTAAGACGTTCATTCTAAGTCGTTCATTCTAGTTTAAGACGATCATTCTAAGTCGTTCATTCTAGTTTAAGACGATTATTCTAAGTCGTTCATTCTAAGACGTTCATTCTAAGTCGTTCATTCTAGTTTAAGATGATCATTCTAAGTCGTTCATTCTAAGACGTTCATTCTAAGTCGTTCATTCTAGTTTAAGACGATCATTTTAAGTCGTTCATTCTAGTTTAAGACGTTCATTCTAAGTCGTTCGTTCTAGTTTAAGACGATCATTCTAAGTCGTTCATTCTAAGACGTTCATTCTAAGTCGTTCATTCTAGTTTAAGATGATCATTCTAAGTCGTTCATTCTAGTTTAAGATGATCATTCTAAGTCGTTCATTCTAGATTCAGACGATCAGTCTAAGTCGTTCATTCTAAGACGTTCATTCTAAGACGTTCATTCTAAGACGTTCATTCTAAGTCGTTCATTCTAGTTTAAGACGATCATTCTAAGTCGTTCATTCTAAGACGTTCATTCTAAGACGTTCATTCTAAGTCGTTCAGTCTATATTAAGACGTTCATTCTAAGACGTTCATTCTAAGTCGTTCATTCTTTATTTAGACGTTCATTCTAAGTCATTCATTCTAGTTTAGGACGTGCATTCTAAGACGTTCAATCTAGTTAAGGACGTTCATTCTAAATTGAGTCGTTCATTCTAGTTTGAGACGTTCATTCAAGTTTAGGACGCTCATTCTAGTTTGAGACGTTCATTCTAGTTTGAGTCGTTCATTCTAGTTTAGGACGTTCATTTTAGTTTGAGACGTTCATTCTAGTTTGAGTCGTTCATTCTAGTTTGAGACATTCATTCTAGTTTAAGACGTTCATTCTAGTTGAAGACGTTCATTCTAGTTGAAGACGTTCACCCCGAGTCGTTCACCCCGAGGCGTTCACTGACATAACCTACAAGGAAAAACATGGGTTATGATTGATTATTTCTCTCCCCAGAGATTGCGTTTATTTATGGGGTCACTTTAGGGGGTTGACCTACCCAACCTAACCCAACCTTTAGTAATACCAATCCTACGTCTTTCATTGCATCCTTGTTTCATTTCTTCATTCTCTCTGCTATACGTAACTTCCTGAACCATTTGCTTACTCAGAACACATCAGATTTACCAATTGACACGAAATGTACTCTGAACAAACTCATTAGTCCAAGAGCCCAGGCACTTTTAATCATGTGTCTGAGGCCAAAAGGTTTGAGGGTCGTTTCTGAATCAGAATTTTATGCCGAATCTGAAAATCCATTTCTTAATTGCCGCAGCTGCTGCGTTTTTGGAGAAAAACAGCGTTTTTTGTTGTTTTCGCACCTTATTTTGGGGAAAAGTATAAAACAACGATTTTACTTCGTGGAGTTATTAAATATCCATTTATACTAGCATGTAGCGTATCAAAGTACAGATATTATCTTTTTGAACGCACATACATCAAAATAATACATGTAAGCTGGGTATCCATGGTAACAAGAGCTCTTTTGTGAAAATAAACCAGTTCTTTAATCGGTGCAGTCGGTGATTTCTCATGAAGGATGTATCGTCTATAATGTCACTGTGATACTGATCTTGTAAATTGGTTATAACCTCTGTATAACACTTATAGCAATACTTATTGCGAGTATGTGACTGCTATAGAATATTGACAGTAAAGTTTTCTCCACCCCCTGTCAGATTTTGCTGCCAAGACAAAAAATCTGGTTAAATGTCGTCCCATAGTTCCTGTCCTCAGGTTATGGTTACCTTAGGCAGAAGTGTACATAAACTGAATCCCAGTTTTATGCAGTATACCATAATTGTAACTTATGAATTTGGTGTACTAAATAAAGCGCCAACAAGGCATGTTCCTTAGA
>NW_024752920.1:0-8825 GCF_018991925.1 Homarus americanus | reverse complement strand
ATTGTTTCACTTTTCTCGTATATTTCATTCCTTTTGAAATTATCTTCTATTGATTGTATTTTCCGTAATTTGCTCCTTAATTGTTTCAAGGTTTTAGTACATATTATGTCGATCTCGGCCTTTTCCGTGGCTCTTTTTGCTATTATATTTACTGCTTCATTAAGACCAATCCCCGCATGTGAAGGGACCCATACAAATTGAACATTATGGCCATTTTTCCTTATTGTATTTACTAATTTTCTACATGAACCAATAATGTGTTCAAAGACTGGACTCCCACTGTTCAAAGAATCCAAAGCTGCCCTACTATCAACAAAAAAATATGCATCTTTATACACATTTACAACATTTTCCAACCCTACTAAGATTGCATGTAACTCAGCTTGTGTTGATGAAATAAAACTGCTCAACCGAAGTCCAATTTTGATGTCATCATTTCCTTGTTCTGTGTACTGTCTTATAAGGATCCCACACCCTGCCCTGCCACTTGACATAACTGAACCGTCACAATATACATGCAATGTGTTTATTTTAGGCAAATTACTAATCTTATTCCCATATAAAGCCCTTAACTGTCCTGGTTCATGTAATAATTTCTTCATTGTGAGAGGCACTATGTCTAACTCTACTTCTCGTTCTTCCCAGGGTGGATTCTTACAACTCTTCTGAACAGCTGTACACCAGTCTGCCAGATTACATTTTTTAATAATATTTACTAATCCATTCATGCATCCTCCCTTGCCTTGCCTACAGAAGGTCCGTTTACCTTTTAAACCATCATTTATATCTTGTACAAATTTACCCCCACTGTTCCCTCTCATTAATCGAACTGCTGCAACTGTATTAATTTCATTGACCCTCTGTGAAATGCTCTGTAACCTTAGTTCCATTTTCATTATCTCAATCATTGCATTCTTTTGACACCCTAAAATTATTCTCATTGCTTCATTTTGCATGATCTCAAGCTTCCGTATCCTTCCTTCACCAGTACAAGAGAGGACAGGTGCTGCATAGTCTATAAGTGATCTGATGGTAGAAATATACATCATTCTCAGTATGGGTAACCCAGCACCTTTACCACAACATGCTAGAGCCTTCAAGGGCTGTAATCTTGCTCTACATTGAGTGAGGACATGATATATTTCTGCCTCTTTACTTTCACTAGTAAAGCCAATTTACATTCCTAAATATTTATTCTTTGACACTTTCTCAACAATTTTTCCATTTAGAAAACGGATTCAGTTCCTCTTCCTTTACATTCACACTTGGTTTTTTCTTCATTGATAACTAAGCCCATCTTTTGCGAAAGAACAATAAAATTATTTAATGCAATCTGCAAATTTTTTAAAGAGTTTCCTTGAAATAAGATGTCATCTGCATAAATGATGGTTACAACTCCTTTGGGATATTTGTGTGAGGCTATCTTGTTCATTAACACATTAAATAACATTGGACTCTATACTCCCCCATGGGGAGTGCCTAGTTCAAGTGCTCTTTCCTCAGACAAACATCCCTGATACCATACACAGATTCTCCTTCCATGCAAGTAGTCACCTATCCAGTGTAACAACTTTCCTGATACCCCTAGAGCAGCCAGTTCATTCATAACTACTTCACTGTGAGCTTTATCAAATGCTCCTTGTAAATCTACAAAAACTCTACATCTGTCTGCATCATTTGATAAACATTTTATAACACAGTCTGAAGTACATTTCCCTTCCAAAAAACCAAATAAATTACAAGATAAATTTTCCCCCACAATATATACAAGCCTATTTAATAATACTCTAAAACGACGGTAAATCACCACTATATCGACGCTAAATAAAACACCCCAAACAAATGATAATAATTCCCCATGTGATTCAACAGATAATAAGACTCCCAGGTTCTGTTGTAAATAAAGGAAATCTAAACAGAACCTTAACACAAAGGTACAGATATTGGAAGCCACAGTCAATAAAGATGTCAGCCAACTTACCAATATAATCCATTAATTTTAAAGGAGGAACGAGACTCGATTCCTCATAATGTCAGTATTGTGTTTTGCATCTACCAGAGTGTGTGTTAGAAACGTATACACAGTGTCTTATAGATTCTGGTGGTGTTTGAATGAATATTGGTATTAAAAGAGCAACATCTCTTCAGTAGTGTGAGGTCTGCCATAGGTGAGGACAAGGTTGCCACGATCAACTACGAAAATGTGACGGGTTGTGTGTGTCGACGACGACTAAAACAACAACAACAGCAGCTACAACATCAACAACTACAACAAAAACATAAGAGTATATTAAGCTGAACAAACACACACACACCATCTTGAGTTATTTAATGAAGGAGACACGTGGACTATAACAAGTTAATAAAGAGAATTTGCATCGTGTTGAAAAAAATTGTCATCGAGTTATTTTGAGTCATTTCCTTTGAGCAAATCGTCACCCGGTTATAATAACAGGCAGCATTCTGTACACATTTTGGTGAAAGAAAAACAAACTGTCGCTATTTTTATTTTTTAGGGGAGCATAAACAACACACTCAAGGGTGTAAACAAAACAATAGCTTTAAACAACATATTCAAAGGTGTAAACAATATATATCTCATGTAAACCAAAAATTAAGAGTGTAAACAAAATATATCCCAAGTTGACAACACACTAACAACACTGACAACACACTAACAACACTAACAACACACTAACAACACTGACAACACACTAACAACACTGACAACACACTAACAACACTAACAACACACTAACAACACTGACAACACACTAACAACACACGACTCCAATGTAATAAAACAAACACCAAAAAGACCTATTAAAATCCCAAACAGAGAATCTAATTTAGCTTTTGTCAATATCCAACTGTAGTGAACATCCAACAGATCATCGTGTGACTATCGGCCGGTCGAGCGAACATGGTAGGTGTATGAGGAGGCCTGGTGGTGTGTGTGCGTGGTAGATGTTCCTCAATTTCATATGGTCAGTCACCTGTTAGGTCATTTACAAAGCCAATGTCATCAAGGAAATATCTCAACTGCACCAGAAAATATATTAATATAGATTCTTTAATTAGTCCGTTGGGTATTGTCAATGGGAACTGTACAATTGTGTTTTTTATCTGAGCTATAATGCACTTAAAACGTGGCACCGTCTTTGTCAGAGAACATCAGAAATCGTCTTACACTGCCAACTTGTTGCAACTCTTCAACTAACGCAGAGAAACACTCACAGAGGCGTGTAGATCCGAAAGTCAACAAGACACGAAAGGTTATGTCACTTGTTTTTTGATACACAATCACCGAATTACATCAGAACTGTTAATTTTTTTTCTTCTTGAAGGTATCTTTGGCTGACAAATCATTAATTAGTTCCAAGGATTCTAGCTGTACCTCCTTGAAATTAGGGATCATCACAAGATTCCCGTGTTCCACTGCTATTTCTGAAGAGTTATAGTTTGGCAAGGAAAGCTAAGATAATAATTCGTATGAGTAATCATTCTTGAATCTTTCCCTTGTATCATGTGGAGCTCACAGAACACCTGAAGAAGGTCCACAATATACGACAGTCGTACTTCAGTATTAAATGTAGCCAGCAAATCCATTTTCTCTTGTATTTCGAGGAAATTCTTCACTTGGTTGAGAATGGTGAGAAACTTTCCACCAAACAGCCACTTTACTTCTGTGTGGGCAAGAACAGTGTTTTATGCATGAAGACCATGTCGGCACACAGTTGACAAGTTTGACAATATGGTTTAACAAATATTTCAACTCGACGATGAATGAAACAGTGAACACCGGTGGCGTTTGGTGCTTTTTCTTTGACACGAGTTGTAAACCAGATTTTGAACCAAGCCAGGCTGGAGGTGCATCGGTTGTGACGCTAACAAGATTACTCAAACTACACTCTTAATATATGGAGACATAATATCCATCACATCAGGACAACAACTGGGTATGAGATGTTTCATCAAGTTGTATCTCTTCAAATCATGAGAGATATCAACCATTCTAGACTGGACTGTGTTGTTCGAAAAAATACTTCACTCAATTTCGTGTATCATCGTAACAAAGCGCACACTGTTCGGGGTACATAACAGATTCAGCTCCTCAACGATTGTGTGTGGCCTTTCCTTCAAGTTATCAAGTAAGGAACCTTGTATGGAGCTGCTACTAAGTTCTTATTGGGGGAGTAGTCCAGCAGTGTCCGGCAGCTGTACATAAGATACCTACAGTCGTTTCCATCTCACCAGTGTTTGTTAAAGGTAATAATGTGTAGTTATTGGTGTCTGGTCATGGACACTTACTCTATTTGATAAAGCTGCAGCAGACAGTTTTAACCAGACACTTGATAGTCTTATTATCCTTTGTCAGATACTCCACCTAGGACATCTGACAGGCTACCAGACTCCCGATCCCCTCCTATACCTTTTGACTGATTATCACATCTACTTGTTTATCATCTACTAATTAACCTATTATAAGTAACATGAAGAAGTAAAATACACCTGCAGCTACCGGTAACGTGCGCCCCTGAGGTATTGTATTGTGAAAAAAAAAATCATTGTCTGCTTGATTGAATTTTTCCTGAAATCTGAGGCCCCTTCATTATCCCACCACTTTGAGAGCCGCTGTGGTTGAGGAAATAATGTGAGGAGGAGTTACATGAGTGCTCCACCCCCCTCCCCTCCCCTCCCCCTTCACCAGTTCACTACAACATGACAGGTGACAGTAATGAGAAAGGTGACAGGTCTCTCCCCTCCCCTTAACACCCATTGTTGACGGAAATTGTCCCTCTCAACCTGTCATCCTCCTGCTGTCTAACACGGCTCTCCACTCTGGCCTCCTCCATCTCACTTCATCTATGTCGTGACTAGTGATTGTGTGTCCCAACCCTACCTAACCTTACCTCTCTCCACCCTCCAATTTACTCATATTTTATCGATTTAAATTATATAGAAACGAATCGAGGTCAAGGACACTGAATGGAAAAAAATACCCTGCTGTTCACTGTTGACCCCTCGGCCAGGTATACACTAATAACTCTGACCGTTGACCCACTGAGACTAAAGTTAAAATGAAATTCGTCTTCTCTTGGGACGTGATACCAACACCAAGGTCACTGGTTCTTGAAAATACTTAAAGAGTACGTGCTTAAGGACCTGAGTTAATGCATGGACTGGGTTGGACTCAAGAGTACATGCTTAAAACACTTCAGTTGTTTTAATTACAGGAGTACTTATAAACCACATTATAGTAAGGTACACGGGCCTACTGCAGTCACCTGTAATAATGAAGACAAATCACAGGTATACCACGACTAAATTACAAGGTACAGTAACTTCTCACTGTAATATTCCGAGGTTACAGTTTTCTTAAAGATGAATTGACTTGTGAATAAAAAGTAAAAATAGTTAAAAAAAAAAGAGGGGGATTTCTTCTGCATGTCGACTAAAGTTTGTGTTAGGTAATTTGAAGAATTTTAAATTACTCCTCAAAGGAACACGAGAGCACCTCATACCTTGAGGGTTTTTCCGCCTTTGATACTCACATACGAGCATAGAGCCATCACATTATAAAGATCTACGCCCCAAAAAATTCTTGAAAAATACTCCGAAACCTTATTATTATTATTATTATTATTATTATTATTATTATTATTATTATTATTATTATTATTATTATTATTATTTTTATTATTATTATCTAGAGTGATTACTTTCCATTATCATGACACTCACACTCAATCACTCAATCGCACTCACTCACTCACTCACTCACCCGGGACGTCAGATCTGTAGACACCCTTACCAGACCTGACAAATGCCTCTACCTTCAAGTTGTCTCATAGGGCCTGTACTTCCATTACCTCCCACTGGCCTCCTTCAGCCACCTCTCACCGGGCCAATTTCAGCCACCTCCCTCAAGCCACCTCCTACCACCACCACCCCTTGGCCACCTCCTACCACCACCCCTTGGCCACCTCTCACCACCTCCCTCGGGCCACCTCCTACCACCACCCCTTGGCCACCTCTCACCACCTCCCTCGGCCCACCTCCTACCACCACCCCTTGCCCACCTCTCACCACCTCCCTCAAGCCACCTCCACCACCACCACCACCCCTTGTACCTCCACCCCACACATGGCACCTCACCACCTCCCCTCAAGGCCACCTCTCACCACCACCCTTGGCCCACCTCCCCCACCACCATGGCCTGCCACCCCTTGGCCACCTCTCACCACCTCCCTCGGGCCACCTCCTACCACCACCCCTTGGCCACCTCCTACCACCACCCCTCGGGCCACCTCTCACCACCTTGCCCGGACCACCTCCCATCACCTCAAGTCGTTCCATCTCGTCTGTGGTCATCGCCTAAGTCGTCTGGTCTGGTTTTGGTCTTGTTTTGGTCTTGTTTTGGTCTTGTTTAGGTCTTGTTTAGGTCTCCTTGTCAGTCACGTCCACCTTAGAATAGTTTTGAGGAGTCTCCCCTTATCTGGGGTCATTATTATGTTTCTGTAGCATAGGTGGGGCATCTCTATATCTGTCTAAATGTTTGTCTGTTTGCCTCTGTCTCTCTGTTTCTCTGTCTGTCTGTCTGTTTACCTCTGTCTGCCTATCTGTCTTTCTCTGTCTCGGTTGGTCTTTGCCTCTCTCTGTCTATCTCTGTGCCTTTCTCTGTCTCTTTCCCTGTCTCAATCCGGCTGAATATTCTATATAACTTACACCCCAACGCTAACTACGACCCTTCAAAATACACGACCTTCCCTGAAACACTACTCACGACCTATCTCACTACTACGTTAATACGACCTGACTGTACTAACAACAATGACGACCAGTTAATTATAAAAAAAGGTCAACAAAAGAGTGACTATAACTGACTGACTGGAAGATATATCTAACTCACTAATGATTGGGCTTGACATGTTAATTGATCCATGGTAATTGTTTATTTAACTGGTTGACTGGTTGACTGACGTGGTACAGGTTAATTAAGTGATCGTTAGCATACCTTTGTCCGGATGATTAATTGGCCAATTAACCAACTGGAGAGGCTGGCTGGATATTCATTCATTTTCACACCTTTAATTATCAATACGTTAATAATTTCCTTTTCACAGCTTGATAACTGACAGTGTAATAGACTATCTCCACTAGTAGACTATCTCCACTAATGGACTATCTCCACTAGTAGACTATCTCCACTAATAGACTATCTCCACTAGTAGACTATCTCCACTAATAGACTATCTCCGCTAGTAGACTATCTCCCAGACTATCTCCACTAGTAGACTATCTCCCAGACTATCTCCACTAGTAGACTATCTCCCAGACTATCTCCGCTAGTAGACTATCTCCCAGACTATCTCCGCTAGCAGACTATCTCCCAGACTATCATCACTAGTAGACTATCTCCCAGACTATCTCCACTAATAGACTATCTCCACTAATAGACTATCTCCACTAGTAGACTATCTCCACTAATAGACTATCTCCACGAGTAGACTATCTCCACTAATAGACTATCTCCGCTAGTAGACTATCTCCCAGACTATCTCCACTAGTAGACTATCTCCCAGACCATCTCCACTAGTAGACCATCTCCAGACTATCTCCGCTAGTAGACTATCTCCCAGACTATTCCACTAGTAGACTATCTCCCAGACTATCTCCGCTAGCAGACTATCTCCCAGACTATCTCCACTAGTAGACTATCTCCCAGACTATCTCCACTAGTAGACTATCTCCACTAATAGACTATCTCCGCTAGTAGACTATCTCCCAGGCTATCTCCGCTAGCAGACTATCTCCCAGACTATCTCCACTAGTAGACTATCTCCCAGACTATCTCCGCTAGCAGACTATCTCCCAGACTATCTCCGCTAGTAGACTATCTCCCAGACTATCATCACTAGTAGACTATTAACACTAACCACCACCACCACCACTAATATATCTTTCTCATTTTTACTTTAATAATATTCTAAGTGTAAATAAAGTGTTGAGAATATAAGACATACACTCTGCCACTGTGTGTGTGTGTGTGTGTGTGTGTGTTATACTTAAGGCTATGGTGTTTTATTTACCTTATAGAAATTTTGTGTTTTTTTGTGTTTGGATGAAGACTTAAAGAGTGTTTGGTTATGTGAGTGGGTTTGTTTTGTCACACACACACACACACACACACACACAGAGGGTCTGAAGGCTAACGTCAATCGTGTTAAGTAAGGAGATATTTGGCACCACAGAGGCCGCTGATGACCCACACGAGGTAAACAAAACACTTGAGAGACAAACAGACAGAAACAAAGCAGATGCAGAGAGAGAGAGAGAGAGAGAGAGAGAGAGATTTGCTCACACTCAATGAACTTAATGACATATAAACTGAGACAACAATAGGAAGATGAGGGAGGGAGGAAACTGGCTGACTGGTTGGCTGGCTCTCTAACTGGCTGGTGAACTGGTAAGCTGGCTGACTAATCTATAGACATAAAACCTTACAACAAATAAAATCCTTAAATTTTGACCTGTGTAAGAAAATCCTAAAATTCCAGGCCGGATTTACTGGAAAGAATCATCACTACAAAAAACCTAACCTAACCTAACCTAGAATGACGTGGTTATAAGTGAGGTCTTTTATAACTTGTTTCTGGTTAACTTTGTGTTTACTGATCAAATCAAGATGAAGTTTACAATCGTAACTTGGTTTGGTCAGGTCAGGGGTTAGCTCTTGTATGTTTGAGGTCAGATCGGGAAGAAATGCGTGGAGCTAAGGAAGGAAGGAAGGAAGGAAGGAAGGAAGGGAGGAAGGAAGATGT
>NW_024752919.1:0-11908 GCF_018991925.1 Homarus americanus | reverse complement strand
AGTATAGCATTATAATTTTGGACGATAGTCTCTTCTTTACCATTTGAAATTTTGAATTATATCAAATTTTGTTTCGTTGAAAACTGCACAGAGGCTCTCAGCTACAAAACAATTAGCTACAACCTGTTTTTGGTGAGATTAAGGCAAATTTAATTTAATAACTTAATCATGTAAGGTTTATCCATTTTCCTTAATAAGGTATTCATTTCTTTAATGTACATAAATATATAACTTTACTTTAAAAGGAATTGTAGGATCATCATTTAGATCCACATCAGATTATGAGCTTAAACAAAATTCATATGCTGAGATCAAACTTTTAGATATACATGTAAATGGTGTTTTCTAGTTAATATCTTGAATTCTTAATAAATGTATTTTTCTTTTGATTGAAACTTTGAAAGTCAAGCCTATCATCTTTTTGTAGTTCTTAAATATCGTCCAGATCATTAATAAAGCTGTAGCAGTACAGCCACGGTGTTTTACTTTTTACCTACGCAGGTTACAACATACAAATTACAATTAGGATGGTAGAAATAGTTGTTACAAATAGGCCAAGGAGTCGGAGTCGGAGTCGGAAGCATAAAAATTTGAGGAGTCGGAGTCGGAGTCAAAGGTTTTGTCTTCGACTCCACAGCCCTGAATTGACAACATAATGCGGCTACCCCTCCCTCTCTCCCCGTCATGACAACATAATGTGGCTCACTCTCCCTCCCTCCCCTGGGCTGCCTGAGAGAGAACCTGCACACACTCCTTCCATGTTGATCTTTTACAACGTAGATCCTTGTATTTCTTGCCGTTGTCTTCTACGCTCGAGGATATTTCACAAACAATCCCTCGAGCAACACTCACTTTAGGAAATCGAGTTGCTTGCGGGACTGATGTTTCCCGTCAGCTGCCGAGTACAGGGGGGAATGGGTGCGATTTTTACTCAGTTCCCAGCGGAAAGTTGGTGAAAACCTGCAGTGAGGATGACCTGACCAAGTGACGGGGAGGAAGAAGGATACAGGAGTGTAGCTGGAGCAGGAAGAGCGGCAAGCTTTAAGGAACACTGTACCAGGAAGAGATAAAGCACAGGAACCTTAGCCCTCGATATTACTTTATCCCAACAGCTTCAGAGACTGTGGGAACCTGGGGCACCAACACCCTGAAGTTCCTTAATGAGTTTGGCTCCAGACTTAGTGAAACTACCAGAGACTCCAGGGCATCGAGCTACTATTTATAAGACAACCAACTGGGAGATGATGATGGTATGGAAGGACGAAAGACATCAGGTCGATTTTAGATTTTTACAGAACTTAATTTGGTTGACACACAAATTCAAACTGGCAGGGTGAGGTACGAGGATCTGGCATGGTGGAATATGAGGGACTGGAATGGTAGGGTATGAGAGACTAACAGTGTAGGGTATGAGGGAATAGTAGGGTAGGGTATGAGGACTGGCAGGGTGGGGCATAAGAGACTAACAAGACTGGATAGAAGGGTATGACAATCTCCTCTTCTACACTAATCACGCCACACGTTCTCCCTAAGTCATCAAAAATATACATTTGTCATGGTGTTCAAAAATTCCTCTTTTACCAACACAAGCTCTCGTTCTTGTAGCCATTGTGATTTAGGCTGAAGGGATAGAGAGATATGGTGAAGGAAGTAGGAACAGATAAAGAGAATAACGGACATAGATACGAGGATATAATAATTGTGGAAGGGGAAGGAAAGAGGAGGTGGAGATAATGGTAGAGGAAGCAGGGAAGGAGAGTAGGGGAGAGAGAGTGATGATATATTAAGGTTAATAGAGACAAGGGGGGATAGGATAGGTAAAGAGGATACGACAGGGCAGATTTAATCTAATTTCATGGGTAAGAGATAGCAGGAGACCTAGTGAGTGAGTGAGTGGGACAACCATTGATCGTGATCACGCCCGGTCCGGAGGATCGTACACACAAAATAGTCAAAGGAACAGAGGAAAAAGCAATACATTATTATTGACTTACTGCACATTGACTTCCTATTATATAGTTTGTAAAGATCATACCCTGAATAACACGCGTTTAACTACACCAGAAAACTGACACACCTTACGAGTCTGAGAAGGTAACCAACCTTTTTTGTTACGCTGGTCAGGAAGATCACATAGCGACCGTACCTGAGCAATCACTTGATTGACACTAATTATTTCCAGTTCCGGAATAATCAGAGATACAGCTTAAGGCGCCCAGAGCTGCTAAGACCACCCCTCCATGCGCTCCTCTCAGTCCCAGACCTCCATAAAATATCATGGTGTGAAGGTGTGGAATAACTTACCCCCCCTCATCCGAGCAAAGACTACGCTCCCTTCCTTTAAAATTTTAAATCATCGCTGAAAAAATATCTATTGTCTAAGTATTACTATTCATGTAATACCTACTTTATATTCCTGCTTATATTGTACCACCAAAACCATTATATCATAGATTGTCATGTAGATAGATAGAAATTACCATTGCAATAATTTTATTAGCCGACAAGACTTGATGGTGATAGCTCTGTCCTCTTGCTCCAACCCATGTTGTACTGCTTCCCTCCCTTATCATATTTATGTATATCAACGCCGCTGTAAAATATGTATATATTTATATTATAAATGTATAAAATAAATAAAAACGAAGTGATAACCGTGGTAACATTGTGATATGTTCTTATTACCACCATGTTATGTGTACTGTTCCACATGACACTAAATGTTACAGAATACTTCTTTGAGATAAATATACAATAAATATCAGGTGCCTTCAAGAGATCTCAGGCTTTCACCTGGCTCAGCCATGTTAATATTGTTATTATTATCGACTCTGTATCTATGTTTTTTTCTGGCTAAATAAACTGTTTTAATATTAATATCAGTATCAATATCAGTTGGTAAAATTGTCTTTGTTTTCTTTGGTGAGTGATCGTCTATTTCCAGATGTAATAACGTAAATGTGTTCAGTGTCTCCAGCGGGACCCGGCTGTACTCTCTTATCGCTGGGACCTCTATCAGTCTGCCTCCACCAATATCAATAAGACCAGTTTCAACTTCTCTACAAACTTTAAGAGCGTTCGGTCGAGGAGTTCAGGTACGAAAAAAAGAATGTTAAGTGAGAATAAATTAACACGAGGCCAGTCAGTGTGTCAAAACAAGGTCGGGCCCACATCAACTGGCAATAGAATCAAATAAGGAGTCTCCTGAAAATCTTGTCAACATTTAGAAAACCCGAGATGGCGGATCATGCGATAACACTTTTGTTATAAGAATGACTTTAAAAACATCGATTTTGTGCTTATTGTTTCATCAAAGGACTTAGGCAACATGTTAAATCTATTGTTTGTGTGAAAGTAAAAGGAGAAGCTGTACAGGTTGATCCACAGTTCCTGTTTCAACATCTAACAAAAGCATCAGGGAGAGTGTAAGGTAGGTGAGTAGTGTAACCACCCGCTGTACTCTGAAGGGTCTGGCCTAAGAAACACCTTATGGACTATGAGCTGTACACTGCTGCATCACATTAACCACTAGGAGTTGCAAACAAACACTCCTAAAGTGCCTTTATGGAGGAGACCGATGAATTTCAAAATGAACACTGTGACTCCTGCTGTCTCGGTAGGGTCGTCAAAATCCTTCGTCTGTCGTGTCATATCGTCTAACACAAAATCGTAAACATACTTTTTGGAGCGTATCTACATCTTACAGCATGATGACGCTAAATGGCCGCCTTAAGATGTTATTCTAAAAGATTTAATTATCCAATGAAAAAATTCACCCACTAAAATTTAAGATCACGTTGAAGATAAACTCATTAAAGTTTTATACTATAATGGAAATTAAAGTTCACTCACTCGCACTCTTGGGAAGATATTATAATTTAAGTTCTTATTATAGAACAGTCTTGGCTGTTTTTAGGTCCTGCTATGGTTACTGTCTGAGTCACAATCAACCTCACTTGGCATCTTCTATTTCAATTTGGCGCATTTCATGTCGGTGTATTTCATGTTGGTGTATTTCATGTTGGTGTATTTCATGTCGGTGTATTTCATGTTGGTGTATTTCATGTTGGTGTATTTCATGTTGGTGATCACCTGCCACCCACCAGAGACTTGGGAAGGTTAGAAATAGTATCATCTCTGTGTTTTATGACGTCTTCGAGGTTTATATCTTCACCTCACCTCCTGAACCACATCCTCAAGACGGACCATTTCTTACCCCTGGTCGTCTTCTTAGCTAGTCAGGCTTATTTACATTCTTCTCTCACAGCGCTGCGCCCCCTGGCGAGAAACTCTCCCTCATTTCTTGTAAACTTTTAGAGAAGTAAAGTTTATTCTCAACTGGTTGTACAGATGAAGCGTCACAACTTCTTGATATCTTTGCTTTGTGATTATAATACCAACGTGTCTGAGTCGTGTATTTGTTTATAAACTTAATGGAATAATATTTACCCAAGTTTAAGAAGCACTAAAGACATTATAAGGGCTGGATATTTTAAATTATCTGCATCACTTGAATCACTTGAATCAGGAGTGAGAAAATGAAATTAAAACAAAAAAGAATTGTAAGTGAATGAAATATCGAAATCCTTGAAAAAACTAAATTTCTTAAAAACAGTAATGGACTAAGACAGCAGTGGAAGGTAAGGAGATTGGTGGAAAAGAAAGGAGAAGACCGAAGGAGGAAGGTAAAAGGAGGGAAGATGGAGGGGAGAGGAAGATGAAGGGGGAAGAAAAAGAGAGGAGAAATGAATGGGGAGATGGAAGGGAGGAAGAAGGGAGGGAAGATGAAGGGGTAAGATGGAGAAGAAAGACGATGGGGAGAAGAAGATGAAGGAGAAGATGAAAGGTGGAAGATGAAAGGCAGGAAGCGACAGTGCAAAATAGATCGGCAAGAGACACAGTTGTACCAGAGGTGGTAAAAATATACACCAGGAAGGAATCAGGTGTGGCAATGTAATACACACACACACACACTCTCTCTCTCTCTCTCTCTCTCTCTCTCTCTCCATATTATGTTGCTCAGATTTCTCTCTCTTTTTCCAAAATACAAAACTCAACTTAATAAAGGCAACACATGTACTGTACTATGACTGCCAGTGTATTACAGCATCAACATTATTATATAAGAGTATATATTATACTTAACCCCCCCCCCCCCCAGGTATCGCCGGGATGGTTAATCTTCAGGTGGGATACGCTGGGCGGCGAGGGGAGTGACAATCTACCTGTGTCATTAAGGTCTCTGTTACCTTTTCCTGGGGCGACACTTCAGGTGAGTTATTATATAAAAAAGAGACTCACTTTATACAATACATGAAAAAATAACACCACCATTTAACTTACATAAATTAACACACAATACAATACTGAATACCTAACTAGCTTAGCTCCCCCCACCCCAGCCTCCCTTGAGCGAGCGGGAGCGTGCTGTGTATGGCCACCACCCCAACCAATCACCTCGACTCAGCTAGGTGGACAGCCCACCTGCTATTACTCCCTACTACTTTACTTCCCGTTTCTATTCTTTCCTTCTCTCTTTCCTCTCCTCTCTCATGGCAAAGTCATTTCCCACTTTACTTCATCATCGTTACTCAGTAAGACAGCAGTAGACCACGACGCTTAACACTGTACCTGCCTGACTCTGGTGTTACCTGTACCGTGTTAATTAGCTTGAAGAACATACAGCTCTAAAACGTGATATGAATTGTTAATGTTGTCATAGGAAGATGAACTTGACAAAAAACGACCTTTATAACTAAATGTCAGACCAAATACTGTCAAGAGGTGTGAACAGCTTCCATATGGAGAGGATCTTTAATTGAAGTCTAATGTGTCACTTCAGGCAATAACTCTGTGGGGTGGACACATCGACAACACAAGAGTGACCGACATATAAACACTTCCGAGACAACGATAACTAATGACTTTTTTTGTTTGTCCTTTCAGAACAAAGTTCACTCCTGGGATTATCTCTCATATACGAAGCATCACCAAGCACAAGCACCACACACCTGTATGGGTCTTCAGTATCGTCAACCAGAAACTGTCTACATGATAATAGTCCAGACAAATTCTTCCTTTTACTTTAACCCGGAAATAAACATCATCGACAGGTTTATTATAAATAATTATGACGACAGTAAGTTTTCAAGGTTCAAGTGTCCTTATTTCCTGCCAATGGTTCCAGGAAAACCTTAAAACTTACAATTAATAAATAATTAAAGATTTTTGTTTCTTGTATCTATATATATAAAACAAAGAAGTATGTATGTTTGTTTGTGTGTTTGTGTGTCCGCACGAGAATCTCGGAAACTACTATACCGATCTGTAGTGATGATGGATGGTGTTATATGTAGTGATGGTGGATGGTGTTATATGTAGTGATGATGGATGATGTTATATGTACTGATGATGGATGTTATATGTAGTGATGATGGATGATGTTATATGTAGTGATGATGGGTGGTGTTATATGTAGTGATGATGGGTGGTGTTATATGTAGTGATGATGGATGATGTTATATGTAGTGATGATGGGTGGTGTTATATGTAGTGATGATGGGTGGTGTTATATGTAGTGATGATCTATCTTCTATTGATATAAAACAAAGAAGTATGTCTGTTTGTTTGTATGTGTGTGTGTGTGTTTGCTTGTGTGTCCGCACGAGAATCTCGGAAACTACTCTACCGATGTGTAGTGATGATGGATGGTGTTATATGTAGTGATGATGGATGATGTTATATGTACTATAAGTGTTTACATAACATGGTAGATATTACTGAGCCTTCATCAGGGGTTGGTGCCTCCCTCCAGGTTCCCAGAGGTACAACTATTGGTGACATTTTCATATTCGATGGCAGCAGTTGAGTTAGATTCATTGGTTGGGAGGTACAGACAGAGTGTAAGTAGCTGTGGAAGTTTCGCGCTCCCTGATGTCGCCCAAATTGTCATAATTGAAGGTAACTGACTTGGCAACGGTAGTGCGTACGTTGGTCTTCTTAAGGATAGAGGCGGGTTGTTGGTCGGCAACATTGGATAGAACTATGAACTCAGCAGCTTGGCGGTCAAGGTTGTTCAAGGTACCATGGGCACTGTAGTAGTTAACTTCCAGCTTGTTAGTTGATTTTCGGCTGCTGCCAATGCTTTCACCATCAAATCGTCCAACAGCCTTATCACAGGAGGCTTCGTCAAAGTATCGGATGTATGCGAAGCCATAGTGTTCATTTTTGTTGTCTTTTGCGGGCATCACAAATAGGTCGATCTGTCCACATTCCTCAAACGATGGTCGAATCTGCTTAGGGGCCACACCAGGGTAGATGTTTGTTGCAACCACCACGAAGCTGGTGTCGAAGTCTACAACGAAATCCTTGTAGGAAGTCATTGTGTCATACATACATACCATATTCTCCTCAAAAGTCTGAGGACCTCAAGTTAAAATTTGGGCACAAAAGTAGATTAATATTGTAATGAGGTTGGAATATTTGTATTATGTAGTAATTATAACAAAATATAGTAAAGAGGGGAGATAGTGTGAAGATGTGCGAGGTGTGTTAAGGAGGATGGAAGGTAGTGAGGGGTGGGAGGTAGTGAGCGGGAGGGGATAGTAAAGATAAGGGGTAGTGAGGGGTGGGGTAGTGAGGAGTGGGGTGAGGGGGTGAGGTAGTGAGGGAGGATAGTAAAGATAAGGGGTAGTGAGGGGTAGGGGGTAGTGAGGGGTAGGGGGTAGTGAGGGGTAGGGGGTAGTGAGGCGCTGGGGTAGTGAGGGGTGGGGGTAGTGAAGAGTGGGAGGTAGTGAGGGGTGGGAGGTAGTGATGATGTAAGGTAGTGATGATGGGAGGTAGTGATGATGGGAGGTAGTAGTAATGGGAGGAAGTGATAATGGCAGGTAGTGATGATGGGAGGTAGTAGTAATGGGAGGTAGTGATGATGTGGAGGTAGTGATGATGGGAGGTAGTGATGATGGGAGGTAGTAATGGGAGGTAGTGATGATGGAGGTAGTATTGGTAGTAATGGGAGGTAGTGATAATGGCAGGTAGTGATGATGGGAGGTAGTAGTAATGGGAGGTAGTGATGATGTGAGGTAGTGATGATGTGGAGGTAGTGATGATGATAGTGATGATGTGGAGTGTAGTAGTAATGGGAGGTAGTGATAATGGCAGGTAGTGATGAAGGTGTAGATGAAGGGGAGGTAGTGGATGATGGGAGGTAGTAGTAATGGGAGGTAGTGATAATGGCAGGTAGTGATGATGGGAGGTAGTAGTAATGGGAGGTAGTGATGATGTGAGGTAGTGATGATGTGAGGTAGTGATGATGGGAGGTAGTGATGATGGGAGGTAGCAGTAATGGGAGGTAGTGATAATGGCAGGTAGTGATGATGGGAGGTAGTGATGATGGGGGGCAGTGATAATGGCAGGTAGTGATGATGTGAGGTAGTGATGATAGGAGGTAGTGATGATGGGAGGTAGTGATGATGGGAGGTAGTGATAATGGCAGATAGTGATGATGAGAGGTAGTGATGATGGGAAGCAGTGATGATGGGAGGTAGTGATGATGGGAGGTAGTGATGATGGGACGTAGTGATGTGAGGTAGTGATCATGTGAGGTAGTGATAATGGGAGGTAGGAGTAATGGGAGGTAGTGATGATGGGAGGTAGTGATAATGGCAGGTAGTGATGATGTGAGGTAGTGATAATGGCAGGTAGTGATGATGTGAGGTAGGGAGTAATGGGAGGTAGTGATGATGGGAGGTAGTGATAATGGGTGAGGTAGTGATGATGGGAGGTAGTGATGATGGGAGGTAGTGATGATGGGAGGTAGGATAATGGCAGGTTGTGATGATGTGAGGTAGTGATGATGGGGAGGTAGTGGAGGATGGGAGGTAGTGATGATGGCAGGTAGTGATGATGGGAGGTAGTGATGATGGGAGGTAGTAGCAATGGGAAGTAGTGATAATGGCAGGTAGTGATGATGGGCGGTAGTGATAATGGCAGGTAGTGATGATGGGAGGTAGGAGTAATGGGAGGTAGTGATAATGGCAGGTAGTGATGATGTGAGGTAGTGATGATGGGAGGTAGTGATGATGGCAGGTAGTGATGATGGCAGTTAGTGATGATGGCAGGTAGTGATGATGGTGGGAGGTAATAATAATGGGAGGTAGTGATCATGTGAGGTAGTGATCATGTGAGGTAGTGATGATGGGAGGTAGTGATGATGGGAGGTAGTGATGATGGCAGGTAGGATGAGTGGGAGGTAGTGATAATGGCAGGTAGTGATGATGGAGGTAGGGAGTAATGGGAGTGTAGTGATAATGGCAGGTGATGATGGGAGGTAGTGATGATGGGAGGTAGTGATGATGGGAGGTAGTGATGATGGGAGGTAGTAGTGATGGGAGGTAGTGATGATGGGAGGTAGTGATCATGTGAGGTAGTGATGATGTGAGGTAGTGATGATGGGAGGTAGTGGTTTATGGGAGGTAGAAGTAATGGGAGGCAGTCTGTGTGTGTGTGTGTGTGTGTGTTTGTTTGCGTGTATGTTTGTCCACACGAGAATCTCGGAAACTACTTTACCAATCTGTAGTGATGATGAATGGTGTTATATGTAGTGATGATGACGGATGGTGTTATATGTAGTGATGATGGATGATGTTATATGTAGTGATGATGGATGTTGTTATATGTAGTGATGATGACGGATGGTGTTATATGTAGTGATGATGGATGATGTTATATGTAGTGATGATGGATGTTGTTATATGTAGTGATGATGGGTGGTGTTATATGTAGTGATGATGGATAATGTTATATGTAGAGATGATGGATGTTGTTATATGTAGTGATGATGGGTGGTGTTATATGTAGTGATGATGGATGGTGTTTTATGTAGTGTTGATGGGTGGTGTTATATGTAGTCATGATGGATGATGTTATATGTAGTGATGATGGATGATGTTATATGTAGTGGTGATGGGTGGTGTTATATGTAGTGATGATGGATGTTGTTATATGTAGTGATGATGGATGATGTTTTATGTAGTGATGATGGGTGGTGTTATATGTAGTGATGATGGATGATGTTATATGTAGTGATGATGGGTGGTGTTATATGTAGTGATGATGGGTAGTGTTAATGTAGTGATGATGGATGGTGTTATATGTAGTGATGATGGATGGTGTTACATGTAGTGATGATGGATGGTGTTATATGTAGTGATGATGGATGATGTTATATGTAGTGATGATTAGACAATAAAATAATAACAGTTTAATGCTAACAAAATATACTTTGCTGTACCGTTGTAGAGAAAAACATGGTGGAACTTACATACACCGTTAATGAACTATTGATGGAAGAAGAAGTTTTGGGGACTGAACAGTGAGACAATGTGGAGCCTCCCGGAGAGTGGCGTTCTACCATGGCCTAGCGGATGAGCCGACCGGAGCGAACAGTGGACAGTCGGTTACAGGAAACAAATCAGGAAAATGAATCCCATCTTAATGCTAACAGAAAGCGAACAGCGGACAGTCGGTCACAGGAAACAGACCAGGAAAGGGAATCCCGTCTTGAAGCTCACAGATAGCAAACGCCAGAGAGGCCTTCTCTAGAAAATGATCAAGTGCATGAAATTCGTTTGAATGCTAATAGACAGAGAGCTGCGGGATCCAGAATTCTAAGAAAGAATACACAGTGGCATCCACTTGCAAGAGCAGTATTTGACTATGACAATGAGATAGAATATGAAAAGTATCCCTCTGTTGCCATTGGCAACATGGATAAGAAATGTGAACACTGCGGTGCAAAGAAGTATAAAGGAGAATCTGCTCGACTGTGCTGCTCTCATGGGAAAGTACGACTGCCAAATTTGGAAAAACCACCACAACCATTGAAGACTCTCATGCTGGGAACAACACCAGAGTCAAAACACTTATTGGAAAATATACTGAAGTGCAATTCATGCTTCCAGATGACATCCTTTGAAGCTACCAGAGAAGTTCGTGAGCACGGATACATACCAACATTGAAAGTCCAGGGTCAAGTCTATCACAAAGCAGGATCCCTCTTACCACCGGAAGCTGAGCAGGCAAAGTTCCTCCAAATCTACTTCATGGGAGATCATGAAAAGCTGACTACTATCAGGTGTGGCAATATTCAAGGTGTCAGACATGACATTGTCCTATCTATCCAAGAAATGCTGCATGAGCGCAACACGTATGTACAGTCATTTAAAAATGCCCTGGAAAACATGCCTTCTGACGAGTACAAAGTCAGGATCAAAGCAGACACGACCCCTAAGGGAGAACATGAAAGAACATTCAATGCTCCTGTAGTTGATGAAGTAGCCATCCTGATTGTCGGTCAAGAGTTTGAGAAACGAGACATCATAATCAAAATGAGAGGCGAGTCGCTCACAAGAAGAACATGATGCCACATGTACTGGAAGCAACAATACTAACAGGAAAAGCTAAAGGAGAGGACTTTTTATACCAAAGATACCTCTCATCACCACTGACCTGCCATTTGCATTCAAGCGACTTCAGTTCCCGGTTAAAGTGAGCTTTGCCATGACCATCTACAAAAGCCAGGGACAGTCACTAAAGATGGTTGGCCTAAACCTGGTGTTTCCTTGCTTCTCTCATGGACAGTTCTGTGTTGGATGCTCCAGAGTGGGAACTGGCAAAAATCTGTACATACTTGCTGCTAATGTGGTGTGTGTACCTTAATGCACTACAGTGAGACACTGTGGAGCCTCCCGGAAGGTAGCGTCCTGCCTTGGCCTAGCGAAAGAGTGACCGACATATAAACACTTCCGAGACAACGATAACTAATGACTTTTTTTGTTTGTCCTTTCAGAACAAAGTTCACTCCTGGGATTATCTCTCATATACGAAGCATCACCAAGCACAAGCACCA
>NW_024752918.1:0-1207 GCF_018991925.1 Homarus americanus | reverse complement strand
GTGATGGTGAGGGGTGAGTTAATGTAGCAGGTGTGATGGTGAAGGGTGAGGTAATATAGCAGGAGTGAAGGTGAAGGGTGAGGTAATGTAGCAGGAGTGATGGTGAGGGCTGAGGCAATGTAGCACGATTGATGGCGAGGAGTGAGGTAAAGTAGCAGGAGGGATGGTGAGGGGTGAGGTAATGTAACAGGTGTGATGGTGAGGGGTGAGATAATGTAACAGGTGTGATGGTGAGGAGTGAGGTAATGTGGCAGGAGTGATGGTGAAGGGTGAAGTAATGTAGCACGACTGATTTGCAAGGAGGACGCAACGGTTAAGGTGTGATGCGGCGAACCTATGATAAGTATCTTTGTTATGGTTCGCTGTGATGTAAGTGAGGCAACGCAGTTATGAGTGACATGAGTGAGTGAGTGCACGCAGCAGGAGTGATGGTGAGGGTTGAGGCACGTAGCAGGTGTGATTTTGTGTGACATAATGTAGCAGGAGTGATGGTAAGGAATGAGGTAATGTAGCAGGTGTGATGGTCAGGAGTGAGGTAATGTAGCAGGCGTGATGGTGAGGGGTGAGGCAATATAGCAGAAGTGATGGTGAGGGGTGAGGTAATGTAGCAGGTGTGATGGTGAGGAGGGAGGTAATGTGGCAGGAGTGATGGTGAAGGGTGAGGTAATGTAGCAGAAGTGATGGTGAAGGGTGAGGTAATGTAGCAGCAGTGATGGTGAGTGGTGAGACAATGTAGCAGGAGTGATGGTGAGAAGTGAGGTAATGTAGCAAGAGTGATGGTGAGGGGTGAGTTAATGTAGCAGGTGTGATGGTGAGGGGTGAGATAATGTAGGCGGTGTGATAGTGAAGGGTAAAGTAATGTAGTAGGTGTGATAGTGAAGGGTGAGGTAATGTAGCAGGTGTGATGGTGAAGGGTGAGGTAATGTAGCAGGTGTCATGGTGACGGGTGAGATAATGTAGTATGTGTGATGGTGAAGGGGTGAGGTAATGTAGCAGGAGTGATGGTCAGGGGTGAGGTAATGTAGCAGGAGTGATGGTGAGGGGTGAGGTAATATAGCAAGAGTGATGGTGAGGAGTGGGATAATGTAGCAGGTGTGATGGTGAAGGGTGAGATAATGTAGCACGAGTGATGGTAAGGAGTGAGATAATGTAGCAGGTGTGATGGTGAAGGGTGAGGATATGTAGCAGAAGTGATGGTGAGGGGTGA
>NW_024752917.1:0-8154 GCF_018991925.1 Homarus americanus | reverse complement strand
GACTCTAGATGAGAGACAATTCCTCAACCACACCATTAAGCACCAACAAAAAATTTCACCGCTATACCATAAATCCGAGCGTTAGTAGACATTATCAGCACCTACCTGTCTACCCACCAATATTGGCTCTTAAATTATGGTGCAATATGGTGCAATAGGGTTGATTTTATGGTGCTGATGTGCCCTTCCCCATGTTATAGTCGCGAGAGAAGGTTTGTTTACATTGGGATGCCGTCATAGTCCTCTCTGGTGGCGAGAGTACTGACTGAGGGTATAGGGGAGGAAGAGGAGGAGGAGGATAAACAGGAGGGGGAGGAAAAGATGGAGAAAAAGGTAAGAGAGAGAGCGAATAAGAAGAACACCAACACAACATCAAAAACCCAACCAATACTAAAATAATATAACGAAATTAGAGACGAAAAATATAACAAACAATATAAGAAAATGAGCAGGAATGAACACCAAGGTCAGAAAAAGAGCAGGAATGAACACCAAGGTCAGAAAAAGAGCAGGAATGAACACCAAGGTCAGAAAAAGAGCAGGAATGAACACCAAGGTCAGAAAAAGAACGGAATGAACACCAAGGTCAGAAAAAGAGCAGGAATGAACACCAAGGTCAGAAAAAGAGCAGGAATGAACACCAAGGTCAGAAAAGAGCAGGAATGAACACCAAGGTCAGGGAAAAAGAGCAGGAATGAGCACCAAGGTCAGAAAAAGAGCCAGGAATGAACTTCAAGATCAGAAAAAGAGCAGGAATATGAACACCAAGGTCAGAAAAAGAGCAGGAATGAACACCAAGCTCAGAAAAAGAGCAGGAATGAACACCAAGCTCAGAAAAAGAGCAGGAATGAACACCAAGGTCAGAAAAAGAGCAGGAATGAACACCAAGGTCAGAAAAAGAGCAGGAATGAACACCAAGGTCAGAAAAAGAGCAAGAATGAACACCAAGCTCAGAAAAAGATACAAACACTGATTAGAAGAGAAAATATAAACATTGTGAACAAAATATAAAACGCAGAATGTGAAATGAATAAGAAACGTTAAGTGTTTTATATTCAAGAGACAATAAACGGATCAAGGTACAAAAAGTAAAGGTAAATAGATGAAAAAAAAATACAAAGTGAAGAAATTAGAATCTCCTCTTCGTAAATTGAGAGCAGCAGCAGGAGGGGGGGGGGAGGGCATGAAATGGTCAATAATGTTCCATAAATCAGAGGAAATGTCGCAGAATCGGAGCAGCTGAGCCAATATTTGACCTCTGGTTTGCATAATTCGAAGAGCCAAATTTTTCACCAGCGTAGAGTTAAGGCAGCTCGGTGTCGGACGGGGAAATACCTCATACATTTTGACTTAGTGAGCCGCCGTCACCCACCTGGCCAGGTACGGTACACAGTCAGGTTAAATCATCAACTCATCTTTTTTTTTTTTTCAATTGGGAGGAGTATTTAATCATCATGAAAAAGACGAATAAAGCTCATATTACACACACACACACACACACACCGTAAATTGACTTATTCACGATATTCGGTCGGTTATGAGAGAGAGAGAGAGAGAGAGATTAATTCAGAGCGTGATGTGCACAAGTCAGTAGGATTAATAATAAACTTTTGTTGTCCGGAACTGAGAACTCTAACAAACTCTCTTTTTCTCCCTTTCCTATGACTTGAAATTACGATGGTGTCAGAGTGTGTGTGTGTGTGTGTGTGTGTGTGTGTGTGTGTTGAAGAGGAACATGAATGATAAAGTCTTCTGTACTAAATGTTATCTCCTGGAACCACCGCGTGATGCCTAGATAAGGAGTGTAAGGAGGAATTTATGTTTCTTTAGCTCTGGGTCTGGTGAAGTTATACAAACAACTGTTTATGGCAACTTGGGTCCTTTACAGACTCTCCCTGTATAATATAGTATATGTTTATGAAGGGGAAGATGCAGAGAGACATTTTTTTAGGCATTTTTGTCGGGAAGAGCCCAATGTCATGAATGGAATGCCTGTCGTCTGATATAGTGAAGAATAAATGTACAGTTTATCTGACTGCACGACGCTAGAGACGCTCTCTAATACAAGGAATACCAACAAGACCATTAATGACGACGCTACACTGAAACACAACTTTTAGGGTTGGTAGCAAAAATAATTCGAGGAAAGTAACATCTGGTGAACCGGAAAGTTTGATTAAAATTGTTTAAATATGACAGTTTTTCGCTCTAGTTTGTGTAACGTGGATTATAAAATACACAAACTTATTAAGGTGAGGCGCAACGAATATGAAACAAACACACACACACACACACAGACTTAACATTTTCATGAACCTAGGCAAAAGTATTTACATTTCCAGACTTTTCTTACAAAACAATAATCTTAATCACAACATTTTAATCATTCGTCATTTTTTAAACTTAAGTTCCACCAAGTGATAAGCAACACTTCCTAAAAAAAATCGTTGCTACGTATTTTTACATTTTCCGCCATAGGAGTGAGCCGAGCCAAACTAAAACACGATAATCATTACACAATACACCAGTAATCATCACAGTTCAGTAAAAGAGACACAACACTAAACTCGTTACGTGTTCCCTCGCTAACACTACTGACAACGACTGATTGAAACATATTTGTTGAAGGACGCCAGGCTGCAATGGTCGCTGCAAAATCTAAATGCGAAATACATGATCAAGGCAACAATGGTGTTTTGTCTGTCCTGTCTGACCTTTGTTGCTGAGTTTAAAGGAAATACACTCACTGACTCACAGTTATTTTGAGAGAGAGAGAGAGAGAGAAAGAGAGAGAGTATGTGTGTTTGTGTGTGTGTCCATTCAAAACAGGTATGTTTTTAATTAGTGGGAGTGTCTGTCGTAACACTAAACAAAAGGTTCCTAGTAGTGTCTTTGTTCTTCAAATGTTATAAATAAGACGACAGCTTTTGGTGGAAACTATGCTGGAAGTATTAGTGTAAGAAGCTGACAGTCTCAAACTTCATTGTTATCTTAATAAACAAACAATGCATCAGTTTAATACAATGAAAAAATAGCTTGAAGAATGGCGCTGGTTATCATTAATTACCCTCAATATACAGCACAGTACATGGAGGTATTGTTCAATATTTCCTAACACCATCATGTTAAGACCTGAAGCAACACATCACCATTTAAAGCTAAAATCACCGAGTGTTTTATTCACAAGTCTTTTGTTTTCAAGTTTAGCTTCAGCTAATTATTATTTTCTTAAAGCATCAAATCATATTTTGCACATTTTGAAACAGAGTTTTACAGAAAATTTTTATATTCAATTTGTCAATTTATGCACCAAGTGAGGTGAGAGAGTGGCTCTGACCTTTCAGATAATGGATTTTGAGAATGATGGACAGCGACTGTTTGGTGTCTGGAGTACACTAGAATTTTCTTTTCTTAAATTAATTCTATCTATAATACCATTGTGTGTAAATTACATTGTAATATATTCTCCACAGTTTTTATTTTTTCCTCTCCTGTGCATCTCAAATAAAATATGTAAGACGTAAAAGTGACAAATTATTTCATTTTGTAATAGTCAATGTGTTGTGTTGAAACAAGAGCCCCGACAAATACTGTGTTGCTCCTTTGATGAAAAACTTGCATGTCTGTTTTGCTTTTTGTTTACGCCAGAGTTTAACGACCTGGTTCCTGCAAATATTATCATAAAAATTTTCAAATTTTCGCGTCCACTCCAAATGTTGATGGTAAAAATATGTAGATGGAACACGGCAGGTGGGAGCTTCATGTCGACAAACATTTGAATACAATACAACAATTCAAAATGGCAATATAAATATATAACTGACAGCAAATTCGTTCAATTGTGTGTATATATATATATATATATATATATATATATATATATATATATATATATATATATATATATATAAACGTGTGACACAGTAAACATAAGAACATAAGAATGGAGGAAACTGCAGCGGGCCTATTGGCCCATACTGGGCAGTCCCGTTTACACCCAACCCCTATTGCTCATATGAGCATCCAACCTATGTTTGAAGCAATTCAGCGTATTCGAGTGAGGGAGGCGTAAACTGGTGCTTTTGGTGACGTACAGTTGGGTCGTTACAGCCTCCAGTATTCAGGCTTAGCAATTTCATGCTGTCATGTTGAAAATCCCGATAAGTTAAGTTTAATATAATTTGCGTTTCCCAAATATGATTTTTCCAAAATCAAAATGTAGCGAATTTCCCAAACCTACTACATCAGAAAACTTATTTTGAATATATATATATATATATATATATATATATATATATATATATATATATATATATATATATATATATATATATATATATATATATATATATATATATATATATATATATATATATATATATATATATATATATATATATATATATATGCAAATAAATCACTGTAGGTGCGCGTGATCCAGGTATATGCTGATAACCACAAGAAAAAAGAAAACACGAAGTTCCCAAGCGCTTTCGTATAATTTACATCTTCAGGGGTGAGTACAGACTGTAGGAATTAAAATCAATAAACCTTAGTGATGGTCAGTTCAAAACTGATAATATGTTACATAAATTTATTTGTCAGTGGCCCAAGGTTAAAAATGCTTTGAAAACCTTTGATCTAGATGTATGATAGTTA
Organism: Homarus americanus; assembly: GCF_018991925.1. Lineage (NCBI taxonomy): Eukaryota > Metazoa > Arthropoda > Malacostraca > Decapoda > Nephropidae > Homarus > Homarus americanus. The sequence continues at coordinate 3,495 of NW_024752917.1, read as the reverse complement.
TTTTGTGGGTCCCTTATTTTTGACCTGACCTGACTAGTCACGTCACCCCCTTCTCTTAAGCTCCTCTACGTGTGTGTGTTGGTGTGGGGATTAGTGGATGACATCATTATGACCTGACCTCATGTTTTTAAGGTCACCCTGTATATTTAAGCCTCTCTCTGTCCATGTAATCCAGTTGCCTGTGTGAGGGCCACCGGGTGTGTGAGGACCACAGGCAATGTGAGGGCCACAGTTTGTGTGAGGGCCACCGGGTATATAAGGGCCACCGGGTATATAAGGGCCACCGGGTATGTGAGGGCCACCGGGTGTGTGAGGGCATATATGGCCACTGGCAGGCGTCACTGGTGCCACTGGGCATGTGGAGGGCCACTGGTATATAAGAGCCACTGGCATATATGGGCCACTGGGCGGTGGGAGGGGCCACTGGGTATAAGGGCCACTGTGGAGGCAGGGGGGAGAATGCCGGGGTGTGTGTGTAAGGGTCACAGGGTGTGTGAGCTCCATAGGGTGTGTAAGCGCCACAGGGTGTGTGAGGGCCATGGGGTGTGTGTGGGCCACACGGTGTGTGAGGAGCCAGAGGATATGTGAGGGACATAGGGTGTGTAAGGGCCATAGAGTGTCTAAGGGCCAGGTTCAGAGAGTGTGAGAGGCCAACAGGGTGCGTGAGGGCCACAGGGTATGTGAGGGCCACAGGGTGTGTGAAGGCCACAGGGTGTGTGAAGGCAACAGGGTTTGTGAGGGCCACAGGGTGTGCTAAGGTCACAGGGTGTGTGAGGGCCACGGTTTGTGAGAGGGCCACAGGGTGTGTGATGGCCAGAGGATATGTGAGGGCGATAGGGTGTGTAAGGGCCATAGGGTGTCTAAGGGCCAGAGGGTATGTTAGGCCCACAGGGTGTGTGAGGGCCACAGGGTATGTGAGGGCCACAGGGTATGTGTGGGCCACAGGTTGTGCCAAGTTTACAGGGTGATTGAGGGCCAGAGGGTGTGTGATTGTCACAGGGTGTGTGAAGGTCGCAGGGCGTGTGAAGGTCACAGGGTGTGTGAAGGCAACAGATTGTGTGAGGGCCACAGGGTGTGTGAAGGCCTCAGGGTATATGAGGGCCACAGGGCATGTGTGGGCCACAAGGTGTGTAAGGGTCACAGGGTGTGTGAAAGCAACAGATTGTGTGAGGGCCACAGGGTGTGTGAGGGTCACAACATGTGTCAGGTCCACAGGGTGTGTGAGTGCCATATTTGTGTAAGGGTTACAGGGTATGTGAGGACTACAGTGTGTGTGAGGGCTACAGTGTGTGTGAGGGCTACAGATTGTGTGAGGACCACAGGATGTGTGAGGCCATATCGTTTGTAAGGGCCAGAGGATGTGTGGGAGCCAGAGGGTGTGTGGGAGCCAGAGGGTGTGTGGGGGCCAGAGGGTGTAACGGCCATTATTCGCCCGGATCAAGGTGTGTGGCGTTTACAAATAGGTCTCACCTGACCAGTACACTCAGGCTTAAGCCACAGTCACCTCCAGCTTATGTAAACCGACAATAACCACAGACGTCTTTTATTATATACAAACTTGCAAAGTACAATGTGTTCATGAATGCCTCACCAAGGACCTTCTCGTGTGTTCAAATACTGAAATTGAAATTGAAATATTTTATAGACAATAAAACTATTACATCAAAAGGATTATGCAGTATACTACTCCCACCCTCACCTATACCATCCCTTTCTGGGGCTTACAAAAAGTTATAAATATTATAAGAACACATTAATTATTTTACACCAATAAAATAGTTCATTTTGACATGAACGCTGTACTACATCAATAGAACAGATAATTTAATCTTATACAAATTTAAAGGTCATCATAACCTTGAAGCAAAATTTTTATACAATGAAAAATAATAATTTGTCCATAATTTTCAGTAATATTTGTATCCCAATCATAGTCTCATTATAACAGTATCAACAGATGGTAAGTTAGTCCCGTAAGTTACATTGGTGTTTTGTAACACATACAAATAATGCTGAAAACTCTCGCTACACATGACAATCACTTCTCTTTCAAATACCGAGAGAGGAACTTAATGGTTTGTGTGGTAAGGTTGGCCACCTCTTAAGAGACACTAGGCTGATTGATTGTGGTAATTACATCCCCGGCGACGCAACAGCGTAGGTTGTATTTTGCCGAATTAAATTTAATGTTTAAAGGACTAAAATAAAATATTGCAAGTTAAAAACATAATAAATAAAATAGAACTTTCATAAAAACCATTTAAACGTTAATAAATAACACTCAAAGCTTGTGTCGAAGGCCGGCTGCTCACTAGGCTCCTCACTACTTATCAGTTATCACAACAAATATTTTTTCGAAAGTTTGTTATTCAAGAAGTTTATTTTCCTTAATGATCTGAAGTGTCTATGATTTTCGAATCAATGACCATCCGAAACTTTTTCAAACAAATTGAATCATTCGATGAAAGAACTTTCGAACAAAGATAACTAATGTTGGAAATATTTCACAACCAAGAATGATGATCTCACAATTTTTCTCAAAGCAGAAGATATGAAGCTAACGTATGGTAACGAAATATACAGTAATGATCTTTGGGAAATTTGGGTAAAGTTAGGTTAGTTTTGGTAGCTTCGTATCATCAATAAATGATTGGTTTTGGACTCTTGGAGTTCAGTCGTGGTACTATTTTTAACATTACTTTCCCTAAAACGAGACGCTACTCAGTGCCGCGCGACACCTTGGGGAGGTGCATGGACGCTCACCGCTCTCTGTGACTTTATTAATTGTATTGGTAATTTAATGCAGCGCGTTATATGATGAATTTACACGCTGTGATCACACACAGAAGACCTCCTGGGAAAGAGTTGGATACATATGGTGAAGTGTTTACTAAGTGTCTTAACGGTGAAGGAAAGTGGCAGGACACCGGGTGCACAACGCCTTCTTGAGGAGTCAGGTAAGACGCTGTTGTTGTGTTTTAAAGGAACAATAAAAAATCTTGTATCTTTAATGGGAAAAATTTCCTCAACTTGGTGTTAAGGGTGGAACACACTCGTTAAATATTAGCCTTTTCGTTTTCCCTTGTTCGTGTTAAGAATAAAAACTGTGTGTTCTGCTCGGACCGCCAAGTTCGCGTTCCTCCTCCCCGTTTATTTTTTTTCTTCTGTATTATCGTTTCGGTCATCCAGCGAATTTGCGGATTTTAAATTCCCAACGTTATGTTGGGTGAGGGTAGGATTTAATCAGGGTTTTTCGATGGTTTTGGGGTATTATTTTACTTTCGCACATAGCGTGGGTGCGTTCATAGTATAATCTTGTTTGGTATATATTACTAAAATTATCTTTGTATTTGTCATAATACCCAGAGTTTATTGATTGGTTGAGCATGTATGCATGTTATTTAGAGTAACTCGGCAACAATTTTGATCTGATAATTGTGTGATTTTGTTTCTTTACGTTTATAATTGAAAATGGACTACTAAATGTTTAAAATG
>NW_024752916.1:0-23649 GCF_018991925.1 Homarus americanus | reverse complement strand
ACTCGCCTCCCCCATAGTTTCCTTGATGTTGGCTTACTATTGAACGGTCATACTTCCTTTCATCCTACCGTCTGCACCGAGCCTGCTCTGTATAGTGACCATCTTGCCGTTACTACCCATCTCAGGCTCTCCTTCTCTGCCTCGACATCAACTCCTTATCGATCCCCTCGCCTTCGTCTCACACAAGATGCTGTTCCTTCCTTTACCCAATACCTTTCTACCTGGGCGGATTCCTATGTTGTCCCTCAGTCCCTTGACTCTTACAGCGCTGATTTTGTTGATGCCGTGTATGACTCTGTCAATCGCGCTACCCTTCCACGCCCTCCCCGTCACCCCAGAAGTGCCACCAACTACTGGTATCGTATCCCTGCCATGAGACATCTCCGGCAGGTAACCCGTGATCTCCACTCTGCCATACGGAGGTCTCGGTCTCCAGAGGACTGGGAAGACTTCAAAAATTGGTGCTCCTTTGCAACTCAGGAGCGCTGTCGGATACGTGAGGCGGACTGGCTATCCTTCACGGGGTCTCTATCGTTCCAGTCGTCACCCTCTTATGTATGGAATCGGATTAATGCTATACGGGGTACTCGACGGAGGCCTCCTCCCCACCCTGATCCCGCCTCCCTTGCCTGCTCTTTAATGGAGGACTGGGCACGAGCTTCCTCCCCAGAGGCACTTCCAGATCCGATACAGGAGGCAGTGCAGGCCCGCATCGATGCGTCTGAGCCTGTTGTTCGTGCTGCTCTTACCTCCCCTGCCCCCACTGATCATCCCATCACACAGTTCGAGCTTGACAGTGCTCGTCGCTCTAGAAAAGACACCTCTCCTGGGGATGATCAGATAACCTACTCCGTCCTCAACGCCTGTACTAATATTCTTAACGGCCCCTTGCTTGCTCTCTACAATATGTCTTATGAACATGGGGTTCTCCCGTCCAACTGGAAAAATGCCACTATTATCCCCATCCCTAAGCCGGGAGATCCTGGGAAATATCGACCCATTAGTCTTACCTCCTGTGTTTGCAAGATGATTGAGAGGATACTCCATCGTCGCCTTCTTCACACCATAGGCGGCTTCCACAACTCCCTCAATGGTTTCATTCAACATCGCAGCACAGCACACTCCATTGCTTCCTTTTATTGCAATCAGACTGCCCGCGTCTCCGTCTTCCTTGATATCAAGGGAGCCTTTGATACGGCTCAGCCTGCCCTCATTTTAGCTGAACTTGCACGGTTAGGGGTTAAAGGGAGACTTCTACAATGGATCGCCTCTTACCTCACTGGACGTCAGGCCCGGGTTCGCGTAGAAGGCTCTATGTCTCCTGTTCAAGAAATGAACCTCGGCACCCCTCAAGGTGGAGTCCTGAGTCCCACCTTGTTTAACACTCTCATGCACTCCATTGCATCACTCCCGTGGCCGACAGAAGTTGTCCACTCAGGATATGCCGACGATGTCCTCCTCCAAGCCCCTGACTACCTCAGCATGCAGGAAGCCCTTGATCTGGTCTCCAGAGAGAGTGATTCACTTGGTTTCCTTCTTTCAACTGCGAAAACAAAAGCCATGTGGCACGGTCGTGTTGTACCTCCACCCCTTTTCTTATCAGGAACGCCCTTGGACTGGGTTAATGAGACAAAATACCTGGGTGTGTATGTAACTCGCACACGTTGTCAGTTCCCTGAAGTCCGCTATCTTCGAGACATATGTTTTCGGCGTCTCGCTCCCCTCTCTACCATGTGCAGGGGTTCCCTTGGTGCCAGCATCCCTGTACTTCTCACCATGTACAAGTCTTTTGTCCGTTCCTGTGTCGACTACGCCGCCCCTGCCCTCGTCAACATTAGTCGGACTGCTGTCAACCGTCTCGAAGTTATCCAGAGGAAAGCTGCTCGTATCATCCTTGGGGCTCCTCAGTGGACACGCTCTACTTCTCTATATACCGAACTTGGTCTTTCCCCCTTACAGGATCGTGTCCAGGAGTTTTACCTTAAAACTGCCGTTTCCATTCTACGGGATCCTAGGGGCAACTATGTCCAAACCAACTTGACTACTGCTGTCCGAGACCGACCTCCATCTAGAAGACAGTGGCGAGGGTCACTCATCCGAGCCCTTCAGGAACACGACCTCCTACCTGATATTGTTGTCACCCCTGCTGTTGGTTCGTCTCCTTCTCCCTGGCTGGATTTTCAACCTGAAGTGATTGCCCTCGGTGGACCGCTCCCGAAATCCCAGGTGAACCCTGTTATTCTCTGCAAATACCACCTCTCCAGGATCGCTCACTGGTCCCCAGGTAGGGTCGTCCTCTACACTGATGGTTCTGTTGACCCCGCTACAGGTAGGGCCGGGGCTGGTGTCTACATCTCCCGTCCTCATGCCCCTGAGCCTATCAAACTGTCTTTCAGAGTTTCTGACGGGGCATCCTCCACTCAGGCTGAACCAATAGCCCTCCTTGCTGCCCTTCTCGCTGAGGAAGAAGCAGATGGTTTCTGCCCCTTGCTTGTCTGCTGCGATTCCAGGTCTGCTCTCGACGGGATCGCATTTGGATCTGGGGAAAATAAGGACCTCATCCTCCGAATACGAGGGTTAACATCCACACTTCAGGATGAAGGCCGTCCTGTGACATTCCTATGGATACCTAGTCATGTCGGTATCTTGGGGAATGAGGCAGCAGATGACCTTGCCAAGACTGGCTGCAACAAGGCCACACCTGACTACGTTGTTCCTCGAACACTCTTACAGATTAGGACCCAAATCCGCCGCAAACAGAGAGAAGCTCGGGAAGCAGCCATCCCCCTGGACTCCCCGCCCACATGGTACGATGTCCTCCGTAAACTTCCTGACTTCTCGTACGTCTACGGGAAAGGGTCGCGGAACGGGGACGTGATTGCTGCCCGTATCATCATCGGGTATGACTTTGCTTGGGAGATTGGTATCCCCACATCCCCTGAGCAACGCTCTTGTGCGTTATGCAGAAGACCCGACAGCCGCACCCTTATCCACTACCTCCTAAGATGTCCCCACACACAACGCTTCCGTGACGCCTGCTGGACCACCACTCCACGACCCCCTGACGGAGACACGATGATCCTCCCAATACTGGCCAGATATTTTGTAAATAATATTAATTATGTGTTAAAGGAACATCCTTCCTTCCTTAGGCTTTAGTAAGCCCCTTTATAATATTTATACTGTATATACTTTTCACATTTGCCAGATGATTCTGGTGTCATTGTACAGGGGTACCTAGTGACAGCACTAGGATCCCGCTTCCTCTATCAAGGAATAAACAATTGAAATTGAAATTGAAATACATAACAATCCTATACACGTATTTGTCTATCTCTATCTAACTATCTATTTTGAATCTATCTGTCTCTACTATTTGTCTATATTACTTCAATCTATTCATCAATCTACCCATCTATTTATTTATCTATTTATACGTCATCTATTTTTCTATATGTGCTGTATATCGATCAGATTTACGCAACAATTATAACATCTTAAACGTTCGTGGTGTCCGTGCGTGTGTTCGTGGTGTTCGTGCGTGTATTTGTGGTGTCCGTGCGTGTGTTTGTGGTGTGCGTTTTGTGGCGTCCGTGGTGTGTTCGTGGTGTCCGTGCGTGTGTTCGTGGTGTTCGTGTGTGTGTTTGTGGTGTCCGTGTTGTGTTTGTGGTATCCGTGGTGTGTTCTTTGTGTCCGTGCATGTGTTCGTGATGTCCTTAGCGTGTTCGTAGTGCCAGTGAGTGTTTTCGTAGTGTACATGAGTGTATTCGTTGTGTCCGTGCTGTGTCCGTGAGTCGTGTGGGCGGCGGCGAATACCTAAGTCGGCGACATGAAGAATAAATCAGTGTTTTAAGGGGTAATTTGCCATTGTTTGTACACGACGGGGGGTGAGGGTGTGGGAGGTGAGGGTGTGGGAGGTGAGGGAAGGAGATGAGGGTGTGTGGGAGGGAGGGAAGGAGATGAGGGTGTGGGAGGTGAGGGTGTGGGAAGTGAGGGAAGGAGATGAGGGTGTGGGAAGGAGGTACTAAAGGGGTGGTTGGGTGCGTTGGGGGGAAGGGTGACAGGATGGAAGGAGAGAGAAAAGAAGGCAAGGAAGGAGGAAGGGGGGAAGGAAGGAGTGAGGAGACGAGTGGGAAGAGAGAGGGAAAGGGAGAAGGAAGGAAGGAAGTGGAGAGAAGGAGGGGGACGAGGAAGGGAGGTGGGAGTGAGATAGAGAGAGGGAAAAAGGATGTGAGAGGGAGGGAGGATAGGAGGAAGGAAGAGGGAGATAGGGGGCGAGGGATGGAAGAAGGAAGGGAGGTACTAGATGAGTGGTTGGGGGAGGAAGGAAGGGAGAGAAGAATCGAGAGAAGGAAGGAAGAAGGGTGTATAGAAGGATAAGGATGTGGAAAGGGTGAAGAGAGAAAGCAAATAGAAAGAGGAAAATGATGGGGGAGGAGCGGAGAGAAAGGGGGAATGATGGGGAAAGGAGTGAATGAGGAGGGAAGGGGGAGGGAAGGTGAAGGAGACAGGAGGGAAGGAGGAGGAAAGGAGGAGGGAAGGTGAGGGAGGGAGGGAGGGAGGGAGGGATGTGGGGGGAGGTTAGAGGGACGCACTCTCAATAGTAAAAGTGGGTGTGTGGAAAGGAAGGAGGGAGAAAGGAGGGAAGTTTGAAAGGGTAGGAGAGGAAGGAGAGGAGGAGGAGAGAAAAGGAGTGGTAAACAAAGGGAGAAGATGAAGGAAGTGGAAAGAAAGGGAAGGAAGGAAGGGGAAGAAGACGGGAGAGGGAAGGAGAGGGAGGTAGATAAGATAAGAAAGAAGGGAGAGAAAGAGAGAGATAAAGGATAACCATAGCGAAATCATTAAACCAAAGAGGAACCTAACCTAACCTAACCTAACCTAACCTAACCTGAACTATCTAATTAAGCAGAAAACTCACACACGAAAACAATGGTACAAAGACATACTGTAACTACCTGGTTGGATGCGACTCTTGATACACCTGTGGCTTTATTATAATACACCTGAGTTAACTTATTCAATATCACAGGTTTGAAAAGGTAATGTTATACAGTAGTGTGGTGCAGTGAGAGCCGTTGTTATACAGGTGTGGCTTAGATTCAATAAAAAGGTAAACCATTAAGTTAGGTTGAATAGGTAGGTGAAGACGTAGTTTAAGTGGAGGGATTATAATTCTGAAGTAACTAGGATTAGTTTATTAAATTAGTGGATACGACAGGTATGGTGGTATTATTATTATTCCAGGTGAAACTTCCACTATTTAGATTTATATCAGTAAATATCGCCCCAAAAATACGTATTGTTACAGGAATTCAGCTGTGTTGGGTTAATTTATACATATTAAACCTTATAATAAACTGTCATTTAGTGTAGTTAAGAGAGGACTCGTGTCTCTCTTGGTCTTCATGATCTGAAAAATTTTACTGCCTCGAGAATATTTTTCATGAGACTTAAAAGCCAACACGACGTAACCTGGATCTATAATTTATCACTGCGGTTAAGTCCTGTAATTTTGCCCAATTCTGCCATCATATTTCACAAAATGATACAATATTATCATGTAAGTATGCCTTATACACGGCTGGGTACATGAAGACAATATATTCGAGTATAATGCGTGAGTTTTACATCTTAATTATGGACGACAATGTAGAGATAATATTACTATCAATCATCGTTTATTTCAGGATTATGTGTCAATTCTTTCTTTTTCACTCTTGAAAATATTTCCCACTAAAACTGTGATGCTTAAAATCTAAGTTGAATTTCATACGAGGAAAAAAAACTTCACAGATGTTTTCAAGACTCGGTGACTAAATACCTTCATTAATTTATATCAATGAGAAAACAACGTTAAATAATATGCTTGGTGTGGTTTTTTTTTTAGTCCCATGATATTTTTCATTAATCACCATGACGACAGGTTTTTGCTTGCATGTTATGACTGAGAATCACATGACGTGTGTGTGACGTGAGGAGGAAAATTAAGGCCGGATTAAGTACCACGAGAGAATGATGTGATGGGCTGTTATGGTCAACGTCAAGGAGTAATAGATGTTTGTAATTTTTATTCTGACTGTCGCAAGAGCATCCCCCTCCCCCCAGGCGACGTCAGCTGTGCCATGATCCCCAGAGACGAAACAGAGGGGCTGGTATCTAAACACATGCACACATAAACAGATCCAGAGTACGTAAATGGTCATGCATACAGTAGACACACACACACACACACACACACACACACACACACACACTTATCTACTTACTGCTTATGGCAGTCCATCGAAGTCAATGACGATGCTGCTCCAGATGAGATGATTGGTGAGTTTGTGTTATTTCTCTGATGCCACCGTAGATGACTATGGAGTCCAATCCTGGAGGCGCAGATCTTGTTGCATAGGTGACAGGGATGTTGTTCATTGAGAGAATTATGCCTTGGACCCTCTGATATCGTTGGGCTCGTTTAGTAGCTCTCTTTTGGTTCAGTGAGGTCTCAAGTGTTTCCGCTCCTCTATGGCATGTTGAGCGCCATAAGGAACGGTCTGAGGCTAGTTGCTCCAGTGAATTTGGTTGTATATTACAGCTCTTGAGTAGAGTTTTAGAGTGGTCTTTATATCTCTTTTTTCTGTCCTCCCGCCGAGCTGTTTCCATGTAAGAGCTTGCCATGTAATATTTGTCTTGGAAGCCGGTGGTCTGGCATCCTGATAACATGTCCAAGCCAGCGCAAGTGTCTTTTGGCTAGCATGGTTTCAATGCTGGTCGTGTTTGAGCGACGATATAGTTCTTCACGAGTCACTCTATCTTCCCAAGATATTCCAAAGATACGCTTATGGTGTCTAGTGTGGAAGTTTTCCAGCATTTGGATATGGCGTTTGTAGGGCGTCCAGGTTTCTGAGGCATATAATAATGTAGATATACAAACCGCGAGATAAACTACAGTCTTCGTTCCATATTTGAGGTCATTGTTGAGAAAGACTCTTGTTCTCAAACGTCCAAATGCATCTGAGGCTAAATTGATTCTGGTTTGAATTTCCATATCCAGTGAGCAGGTGGGTGTGAGAGTGCTACCAAGGTACTTAAACTGGTTTACTATTTTGATAAGATCTCCATTAGTGTAGAATTGTGGTGCTTCTTTTGGTGGAACAATGGACTGGACAAAAATCTCAGTCTTCTGGGCGTTAATTTGCAAACCAAGCAAGCTGTAAATACCTGAGACCACGTCCAGTGCACGTTGCATAGATTCTCTGTTATGTGTCATTATTGCACAGTCGTCTGCATACTATAGTTCTATGACCTGAGTTGTTAAGGTCTTTGTGTAGGCTTCCAGACGTCTAATATTAAAAAGGCTACTGTCAAGACGGTACCGTATGCCCATACCTGCATCAGGCCCAAGGGCATTGTGTGAGAGTTGTGCTACAGCCAGCAAAAAGATGTTAAACAACACAGGTGCCAGCACACAGCCCTGTTTTAAGCCCATTTGGACACTAAATGGTTCTGACTGCACACCACCTACAAGTACCCGGGCTTGCATTCCATCATGCATCTGGCGGAGGATGTTTAAAAATCTTAGTGGTACACTTACCCTCTCCAACATACATGTAGTCCACAAAAGTTCTCCGTTTACTGTGTCGAAAGCTCTGGAGAGGTCAATGAAGGCGGTGTAAAGGTCTATGTTTTGCTCTCGACTCTTTTCTTGAATTTGCCTAGCTGCGAAGATCATGTCTATTGTACTACGATCATTCCTGAATCCACATTGGAATTCAGGAAGAGTGTTCTCTGTTAGGTGTTGGATAAGTCTTGATAACATGACTTTTGACAGGATCTTGCCAGCAACTACAAGGAGGGAGATGCCCCTGCTGTTACTACAGATTGCTTTGTCACCTTTATTCTTATAGATTGTTTTGATATTTGCATCTTTCCAATCCTGGGGGATGGTCTCTGTGGCCCATATGGTGAGTAAGAAGCTATGGAGGCGCTCAATCAGATGGGGACCTCCATGTTTGTAAATTTCAGCAGGAATGCCGTCAGGTCCAGCGCTCTTGTTGTTGCTGATCCCTCGTATTGCAGTTTCCACTTCTTGTAGGAGTGGGGCTTCATCCAGGAGGTGCAGGGTCGGCATGGGTTGAATGTTATCCAGTACTGTAGGTGTTATTGGATTAATTTGATTTAGAAGTGTCCTGAAGTGCTCAGCCCATCTTAATGCAATCATTTGATTGCTTTTGTAGAGCGTGGTCCCATCTAAAGATCTTACTGGTGTGACATTTCTTCTTTGTGGGCCATAAACACACACCACACCACACACACACAAACAGACACAAACACCTACAGATACATGCATACATACATCCTGCCTCCCCGTCACATTCACATGCAGGCACACATCCAACCCGCCGCCTACCCGGAGATACACACACACGTACAGCATATACCCAACCATCCTTCCTCCTCCGCTTCTTCCTCTTCCTCCTCTTCCGTTTCTTCTTCTTCCTTCTCCTCTTGCTTTTCTTCTTATTCCTCCTCCTCCCCTTACTTTCTCCTCCCCCTCCCTTGCTTCCTCCTCCCCCTCCCTTTCTTCCTCCACCTCCTTCTCCTCCTAATCCTACCCCCTTTCTCCAACTCCTCTCCTCTCTCCCCCACCACATCTTCCCCTTCCCCCTGTTCCTCTCACACACACAAACACTCAAGAAAAGGATAATCTTGATGCAGATAAAGCCCTTACCCCTGCAATAGGCCCCTGTCTCATCAACAGAACGTATTATATAAATGGGTCAATACATCTGATATTATATCCAGATTCACCACCCTGTAACTTTCCACTGTCTATGAGTAAGACATGAGATGGACAAGTGAGCGGGCAACTCACCCAAGAGGGCGAGACCCATAGCTCAGCATTTCTGTAAGCATGCACTGCGATGCCCTTAAGCTTCAGTAGCTCACCTCAACTCATATCTTAAGGACGTGACCTAACGTTTATCATACATAAACGCCATCCCCTTCTCATTCACTCCTAGACAGTGAGACTTACGGATTCTTCAAACTGGTAATCGTATCATCCGTCTGTGTTTTGTGAAAAACAAGAAACCACACAGCAGTGAAGCGTTACATAATCCAAGTGTTTAAAACTATATCCCGTATTGAGACGATATTTAGTGAGGGCTCCTTATCTCTGTCACATACAAATACGTGCAGAATTCGTAATATACATATATTACAGCCTGTTGATACATATCCAGATTGAGCCGGTTGAGATAGACTCCACTCAGCATTCCCTAGACATTACAGTGTTGCAGTGTTGAAGAAAAGTTTCGTAGCCTGGACTTCAATTGGTATTTCACTAACAGCTGAGCAGCATTGTTGTGTCGTCAGCGCGAATTACGAAGTTCCGGTGTCATCATACAGATCTCCATATATACGTGGACTGTGAAGACTTGGCACACGGCAGTTTCGCCAGCGACCCAGCAATGTGTAGTGTGATAACCAATCATCAGCAGTTTTCTGATCGCCGGAGGAGGAACTCATCTAGTTCAAGTGGACTCGTCTCTCACCAAAGCAGAAGCATCTTCTCGTTGCCAAGGAAACCAGCAGCAGCGCACGCATCCTAGGAAGAGGCCCTGCCCACACTCCACCCACTCCACTCAGGACTGTCTCGACGGATCACATTTTCTATACAGACTAACTACTCTCTATAAATAGGTATTTAAATTACATAATTCTACACACATGAACACGTTCGAGAGATATCTTCACACAGATAGGTTCGTCGGATAGGATTATTTCAATGATAAAGTGTCGAATGTAAGATTAATGTATTGAAATCCTATAATTTACAGTAGTTTGTAAGTGTCTGTCTTCTTATTGATAGTTTAATAATTAACTACAATTCATATTCATTTGTCTTGTAAATGAGATCTACTTACTGTTAAGTATTCATTGACCCAAGGGGGCTAATAGATAATTTCTAAGTTTCCCATGTCTGATGTAGATGAAATCGAACGCCTAGCTCAACTGTTTGCTGATAACCAACTCATCGATGATCAAGGCCAGACTGACATAGATTTTGAGTATGGAACACAGTTAAATGAGTCTGTAGGAAGTAGTGAGAAAGTTATAGACGAATCATTTGACGACTTAAACCGTCGTACCCTACGGTCTGGTAATCACTATAGCACCTCACCTAAGTATACTAAAGCACTTACCCCTGTTACAGGTGATAGTGTGTCTGTTGCTAAATCGGTAACAACCTTATTAACCCAGCCTTCTGTTAAGAGTAAGAATACTAACTTGCTTAATACTAACACTACAATGGCGTCCTCTAACCCTCACACCAGTACTACTACCACACCTAAAGCTGATAATGTTATAAATATCATGCAGCGCGGCGACTATGTTCGAAATTTCACGGGACAAGACGATTATAGGGTCGCACATTATATTCGTGCATGTGAAGATAGCATGCGCAATAGTCACATAACGATTGACGAAGAAAAGAAAGCATATGTACGTTCCCATATAACGCAGGGTTCCTATGCAGGCGGTCGTTTAAATGCGTTTGGTTTACAAAGCCCTGACTATGAAAAGTTCAAGCGAACGCTAATTGGGATTTTTGGGGGTAGGTCACAGCTGGGCCAACTGCAATGGATCTTCAGATGGTTGGATCGCTGTATTCCAGGTATTCGCCAGGACATGCAAGCGACCTTCCGGTCCTCAGGCTGGTACAACTCACGGGGTGATATGCCACGGGACAATGTGGAAACATTGATAGAACTAATAAGTTTTCTTCTTTCCGTCCGTGTTCCCTTATATAGCCGGGCACAGGAAGTACAGTATGAACCACCCTTGGATATGGTGGAATACGCAAACAAGCTCTGTCCCCAGGCTACTGGCCCCTTACTGGCGCAGCCCTCAGTGACGTCACCACATCCCAGCCGTCTCAGATGCCACAGATGCCTCACTCTCAGACTCCTTATGCGACACACTTAGCTTCGATTACTCCTCCCCGCCTAACATATACACAGAAAACATCGTTACGGTGCGCACATTGTAATAAACATGGCCACGTAATGGAAGATTGTTTTCAGCTCCGAGGTATTAGTGCTAATTTTAAGGCCACACCCGGTGCAAAGCCATTCTCAAGGTCAAACAGTGAGGTAGCCAAAGCAGCTCCTCCTACCCAGAAAGCTCGCAAATGGTGCGCTCTTCACAAATCGACGTCTCATAGTTCACATGAGTGCGATATACTAATAAAGGCTAGGGGAGTGGACCTAAGTGAAACGGAGGTGTCATATAGGCGCAAGCAGAAACGTCCCCAGGACAAGTCATCGGGGGAAGACCAGCGCACACCACAGCACGTAGAGGGATAGATAGGGTAGTTCCCACCCCTCCTCACAGCACTTCTATAGCGGCCTCTTTAGTAGCGGCGCTTAGCAAAGTGGAAGTGTTGTCAGTGCCGGTGAGAGTGGATAATACCAGATTGGCTCTTGATATAGACACAGGTGCTTGCGCTAATGTATTGGCCTTGACATCATATCACGAGTTACAACGGAAATTCCCTCACCGCAAATTCAAATGGAGACCTAGTAACGCTGAGCTCGAAGGAGTTTCAGGTACTCAGTTGAGCATTAAAGGAATGGTGACGTTACCACTCAGATTCTCAAGACGTGGTTCTCCCTTCTACGAGGACTTTTATATAGTTCAGCAGTTCAATTTGCCAGCTGACGGGTTACTTGGTCTACCAACTCTTCGAAAGAACATGATAGATGTTCATCCACGTAATAATAGTGTTACGTTTAAAGGTGTTTCCTACACAGCAATGAGTCATTCTGAACCTATGCTCACCGCTAGGATGAAAGTGTTGTCTACCAATCCTATTAAGAGGAAGGCGGATCATGCGTCAGGGATACCTCTCGACCTCAACCACACACCTTCCCAGCGTGATTACAGCAGCAAGAGTTGGAAGATAGTACCTGCAATTTTGAAGAGTACTCTCCATTACCAGAATGAAGAATTCACCAACGCAGCAATCCTGTGAGCTGAAATGAACATTAGTTTCTGCAAATGATTTGTTCACTGCCCAGGGTGTGACAGGACGTGACTGTAGTTGTTGTGACTACTCATCAATCAACATCCTGTCAACAAAATTCTTTCGTATGGCGTGAACAACCCCCAGTTACCTGCACCCAGCACCCACCCTAGTGATGATGACACATCCGGTCTGAGAGATGGTCTCTGCATTCTGAGGTATGGTATTGTGGATGACGTAGTGTGACCATTAGCGGCGGTTTGCTGTACTCAGGATTTTTGTGAACATTGACCCAGTCACCGGACCTTGGAATCAGCTGTGTCTACTGTGGGACACACACACACAAGTCTACGGGATTGCGGCAGCAATTTCACATTATCAAGAAATTAAAGAAAGATGTTATTTGTGTGATTTTCTAGTATATCACAACAATGTCGAAGTGCAACCAAATAAATTCCCAATTCGAGGTATTGTTGCGAATTGCCAACAGACTCGACTGGCCAGGATAGATCAAATAGCACCACATGTTAAGGTGAGCGCTCATCCTCAGGGCAAGACACGCCTGTTAGAGCTGCTTGCCGACTATAGACATATAGTAGCCTTGCCAGGGGAAACGCTAGGTCAGACAGATTTAACATCCCATCATATAGCGTTAAAGGAAGGAACCAACCCTATTTACGTACCAGCTTATAGACCACCTCATAGCCAGCGCGCTGTAGTGCAAGATATGGTACAGGGTATGTTAGATGAGAATGTCATTAGACACTCAAAATCCCCCTTTAATAGCCCATTATTCCTCGTCCCAAAAAAGGATGGTGGATGGATTGCAATCCTTAGGCAAGGATAATGCGGTATTTAGCAACTTAGATTTGCTTAGTGGGTATTGGCAAATACCACTCGATGAAAAATCACGAGAAATCACGGCATTTAGCACGCCTCTAGGCCACTTTGAGTTTCTACGAATGCCATTTGGTCTCAGAAATGCCCCACTAACATTTCAAAGAATGATCAACACCCTGTTTGCCGGACTAATTGGTAACACAGTCTGCGCTTATTTGGATGATCTAATAGTAGTCAGTAAGGACGTCGATTCCCATCTGATAAAACTGCGTGAAGTTTTGGCCAAACTTTCCACAGCAGGACTCAAAATAAAACTCTCAAAGTGCGAGTTTTTAAAATCCAGAATCCATTTCCTTGGTCATGTAGTTGACGGTGAGGGCATACACACAGTTAATGATAAAGTAAAAGCTGTATCTCAGTTCCCGCGTCCTACCTCAAATGATCATGTGCGTAGCTTTCTCGGATTATCTGGTTATTATCGTTCCTTTATCAAGGACTATGCAACATTAGCATCGCCCCTAACGAGGTTGCTCAAAAAAGATGCAGTGTTCATATGGGATGCTGAACACGAGGAAAGTTTTACGGCATTGAAGACAGCGCTAACCAATGCCCCGGTTCTAGCATTCCCAGACTACACTCAACCTTTCACTCTCTGTACTGACGCTTCCGGAATTGGAGTCGGAGCAGTGCTCATGCAAGAGGACACGCGTGGGAAGTTTAGAGTGATAGCATTTGCAAGTCGCAAACTAATCGATGCTGAAACACGTTATTAGGTGACGCATTTAGAAACGTTAGCCGTTGTGTGGGCACTTAAGAAGTTCAAAGACATTATCTTTGGCTACAAGATAACTGTTTTTACTGATCATGCGGCAGTCACCGAACTGTTCCATGGCAGAAACTTATCAGGCAGATTAGCACGCTGGTATCTGACAATTCAAGAGTTTGACCCCGAATTTAGGTATTTACCTGGGAGGGCGAATGTTGTCGCCGACGCTTTGTCAAGAAATATAGCACCAGTTATGCCTGTATCAGCATTCACTCTTTCGCAACTGGAAGATGAGCAACGACGCGACCCATATTGGTCAGCTGTTATTTTTGCTCTCGAATCGGGAGAGGATGTTAAACTCCCCAAGTTATTTCTTCCCTTAAGTCAGCTTGAATTACGACATAACATACTCCATAGGTCGAGAAAATCTCCTGAGGGTAATGTGTCTCAAATAGTCGTATCTGACACGTTGCGCAAAGCAGTAATGACATTGTTCCACGATGTCCCACAAGCAGGTCACCAAGGTCGTGATAAATGCTTAGCGGATTTACGAAAGAAGTATTTCTGGAACACTATGAAGAAAGACATAGAATTACACATAGCTAATTGTTTGGCGTGTGCTCAACATAAAAGATCAACAGGATCACCTGCCCCGATTCTACAATATCCTACACCAGACCGTCCGTTTGACACAGTCGCTGTTGATGTGTTACAACTCCCAATGAGTCATCAGGGATCAGGATACGTCTTAGTGTGTGTGGATCATTTTTCCAGGTTCGTGGTCTTGGTCCAACTAAAATGCAAAACGGCTGAAGCAGTAGCCTATGCATTAGTGATGAATCTCATATGTCCATATACTACGCCTGAAGTTCTACTCTCTGATAATGGAACAGAGTTCAAGAATGAGCTAATAGAGCATATATGTGCACAATATGGAATTAAACAAACTTTTGTGACAGCTTATCATCCACAGGCTAATGGCCTTGTTGAAAGAACCAATCGTAAAATCCTAGAAATACTGCGTCCAATTGTTAGTGGTTTTCAATACGCATGGGAGGATTAGTTACCGCAGGTTGCAGCGTCTATTAATGGGTCAGTTAATAGCTCTATGGGCAAAACACCCTACTATATTGTCTATGGTACAGATAAACGTCTGCCTTACGACATCCTTACAGAGGCGCCATACCCGGTATATAATACGGATGATTTTGCGGCAAAACAAATTCATGTCTTTACAGAAATTCATAACTAAGTACGATCACAGCTAGCGGCGTCACACGCCGAAATGATCATCAAACAACATAAACATGCTAAACCTATCGCACTGAACGTTGGGGACGCTGTTATGTTACAGGAACCTGAAAGGAACTACAAACTTTCGGCGAAATTTTCTGGTCCATTCCGCATAATCTCAAAAGAAGCAGGCAATTCTGATCCACATTCCTATGCAAGGGCAACATGAGTTTAATGCATGGCATTTAGAACCCTTCCCCTGGTTTGTGAACGACACACTGTATACCCTAGATAGGCCTAAAGAACTTTTCTTAGTAGATGAAGAATATTCATTGTTATCAATAGAGGATTCTGAGGTACTGTCACGGTGTAAGTCGTCTTATCTACACCTACACGTATGTCCAGCCTACATATTTGCATTTATTCCTGCTGCAGAGGGAATATGTGAATTGGCAGTCATACAACCAAATTTACGCACAGCGTTAGCGCAATGCAGTTATAGGCCAGTTAGTCTAAAGACTGTGTTCCACGCTCACCTTCACAATGTGCAGTATTTGTTCTTTCCAAATTTCACTACTGTAATTTTAAAATGCCAAAATGGTGTTAAGCAGCTAGTTGTGAAAGGGCATTACAAGGCTCCTGATTACTGTGAAATCACTTGTAGTACATTACGGACCTTGCCTACTCATCAGCATTTTGCGTTAAATCGAAAACTCAAGTCTGCTTTAATTCCACTTCCTAAAATGAATTTCACTATCAAGGATATTCAAATAGTATCAGAGAAATTAAAAGGTTTAGCTTTCTTGAACGAGACACATTTTGCTGATTTGAATAATAACTTGCCATTTTACCTGTCACGGGAATTTGCACTACCAAGTCTTACGATTCCCTCTATTCTGTTAATTCTGGCAATAAGGTTCCTGTTCTGTTATTACCTGGCAGTATCATCCAAATTCAACATTGTTCATAACATACTAACCCGTACGACACAAAAGTCTAGGTCCCCTGTAGTAGAGAATACCCCTACAGTAATTTCCCCAGCTTAGTGTCTACATATCTGTTTATAACATGGTTAGGGTTGTCTAGGATGTACTGTACTCTGTGAGTTATTTAGGCCTCACGGAGCTCGGCTGGTAGGTGACCGAGCGATGTAATAGGCCCCTGCCTCATCAACAGAACGTATTATATAAATGGGTCAATACATCTGATATTATATTCAGATTCACCACCCTGTAACTTTCCACTGTCTATGAGCGAGACCCATAGTTCAGCATTTCTGTAAGCATGCACTGTGATGCCCTTAAGCTTCAGTAGCTCACCTCAACTCATATCGTAAGGACGTGACCTAACGTTTATCATACATAAACGCCGTCCCCTTCTCATTCACTCCTAGACAGTGAGACTTACGGTTGATATACACTCAGGAATTATATCTACAACCTTTTATAATAAAACAAAGGAACTACCGTTTGGGTTTCGTTACTTAAAACCCAAATATAAATATGTGTGAACGGACTGGTTAATTGGACAAGCAGCCGATTCACACCCCCCCCCCCATGAGAGACAAAGGTGATGGCGGCAGTGGCAGAAAGCAGTCGCGTGGGGGCACCTCATGCATCAGGCGTGGCAACATGAGCAGTGAAAACAATGGTGCAGTAGCCCTGTATCACGACTCACTATTATGGTGCTAGACCTTACCTTACGGAGGCAGCGTGCGGCGATGGATGAGTCTCCTAGAACAATGCTCACACAACAACTTCACTGGCTCGTTTATTTGGGCTCGTAGGAATTATATTATGGAGGGGGAGGAAGAGGTGTTGTTCTAGGTGCGATGCTGGGGCCGTGATGCTTGAGCCGTGATGCTGGGATAATGTTTTAGTAAGTATCCCTTGCTTGAGAACTTTATTTTGGAGGAGAGGTTGTATGTATGTTGAGGAGGAGGAGAAGAGGTTGTATGTATGTTGAGGAGAAGAAGTTGTATGTATATTGAGTTATAAGCTAATTAACCTTTGTTTTGTACTATATACACAACATTCCAACGATCGCAACAAGTATAAAATCAACATAATAAATAACACAACACTGGGAGAAAAAATATTATTAATGAAAAATAAATAAATCATGGCGGACTATGACGTCACAATAAGCCGGATATCCACAATGGAGTTTATATATAGGAGTAATATAAAGCATTTAATTAATATAAAACCCTATAAATCGATTATATATTTCCTTTAAAGTATAGAAACAATCCCAAACACAGCATCCATCTTTAAACACGACTATCCAAAAAAAAAATAATAAAAAAAATCGATGCTAAATATGGTCAAAATCCTGAAACATATATCTTCATCCATTTAGCGTTAAAGTCATTAAGGATTCATAGAAAAACATCAGAGTCCACAGTGTGTTAGGAGAGGTCAGGTGTCGCTTCTTCTTCCTCGCTGCTGACTTTAGGACAAAACCCGCCACAGATTGGTAAACCGTGAGTCTTTAACCTTGGCTGTCTCTCTTCCTCCTCGTCCTCCTGTTCCTTCTCCTCTTCCTGCTCCTTATCATCCTACTTCTCCTGTTTCTTCTTCTCATCCCACTTCTTCCTGCTCATTCTCATCTTGATCCTCCTGCTCTTTCTCCTCTTCTTAGCCTTTTGCCCCTTCTCCTAGTCCTCCTCATTCTTCATCCATTTCTTTTCCTTCTCCTACTCTTTATTTTCATCCTCTTCCCCCTCATTCTCCCCTTCCTCCTCCTCCTCTTTCTCCTCCTTATCCTCCTTCAACTCCTTATTCTCGTCCTCCTACTCCATCTCTTCTTCCTCCTCCTCCTCTACCTCCTCCATCTTCTACCTCACCAGTATCCTTCTATGCCACCATCATCCTCCTGCTCATGGGTCCTCGGGGCCCAGACACAGCTTATATAGAGACACAGACACACAGACACACACACACACACACACACACAGACATACACACAAAAACACAGACAAACATACAACTCTGATACATGCAAACACAACGATAGACACATGCAAATATGGACACACACACAGACACAAACATGAAGACACAAAGACAAAGAGAAGAGAAAATACAGTACACACACACACACACACACAAGGACAAATACAGCCACAAACACAAGACAAGGTTAAAGACACAAAAACAATAAACACGGACGATAATAAACACAGGGACAGGTCAAATATCTCAAGAGACCATAATGTTGGAGGAGGAACCACGACCCGTCTTGTTTATGTTATTACCCCTTTGATTACGATGACTTAACTTCCTGATAATGAAGACTTATCTTCTTGTCTACGGTGACTAAAATTCATGATAACGATGATTTTACTCTCGAGTATGATGACTTTAACCTCCTGAGTACGATGAATTAATTCCTTTGAATATGATGACTTTACCTCTTGAATACGATGACTTAACCCCTTGACTATGATGACTTTTCCCCTTGACAGAAAATACTTAACTACGATGAATTAACCCCTTGACTACAATGACTCAAGTCCCTGAATACAATGACATCGTACTCAAGGGTTAAGAGTGAGAGACCTCTACTTGCACCTGTGTGTACTACTTACCAACACACTGGGATATACACACCTGAGTCTCGTACAGCCTATGATCCCGGACCCACAGTTACACGTGTATGTATGTATGTATGTATGTATGTATGTATGTATGTATGTATGTATGTATGTATGTATGTATGTATGCGTGTGTGTGTGTGTGTGTGTGTGTGTGTGTGTGTGTGTGTGTAATAATAATAATAATAATAATAATAATAATAATTAACGGTTTATTGAAAAAATTCTGCAGCCCGAAGGCTGAAAATATACATTGGACATAAATGACTTATTACATACATTGGTGGTTTGACAAAAGCCTTCATTAGAGAAAGGTAAAGGAACATACAGTGAACATACAGATTAATGTAGGTGTTGAACAGCAAACTCGTAGTGTAGTAACTCCCTCCCAGATGGTGTTAGGAGGAACTCACGTGGTGTAGTAGTTCCCTCAGATGTTGTTATGAGGGACCTGGCGTGGTGTAGTAATTCCCTCGCAGATGGTGTTATGAGGGGCCTCACGTGGTGTAGTAATTCCCTCACATATGGTGTTATGAGGGACATGTGGTGTAGTAATTCCCTCACAGATGGTGTTATATGAGTGAGGTTTGGTCCTAGGCCTTCCTATCGTAGACGGATTAACACATCGGTGATTGTTGTTGGGTCTCGCGGGGGCCGTTATCACTGGGTACCTGGGACCTCACTGTGTGAAGGTTAACTTGGGTACGACTGTTACTGTTGAGTTGTTCTCACTGACTTAAGCACTGTTCACCACTGTTCACCTCTGTTTAACACTGGTTCCGTTCCTTTCCTAAATGTAATTGTAACTTCTGGCGAGAACTTGTTGATATTCCGGTGGGGAGGAGGGTTCAGGGGAGGGAGTTGGTATGGGCCAACTTAGCAGTTGACCTGGCTGCTCCGAGAGGAGCGCCAGGTACGTCTTGACCCTTCTTTGGTCAAGGATGTGTGTGTGTGTGTGTGTGTGTAAATAATAATAATAATAATTAACGGTTTATTGAAAGAGCTTGGCAGCCAGAAGGCTGAAAATATACAGTTACATATTTGGGGAATGGATTTCGAATTACAAATAATATACAAGTAACGTAAGTGTGTGTGCGTGTGTGTGTGTGTGTGTGTGTGTGTGTGTGTGTGTGTGTGTATGTATGTATGTATGTATGTATGTATGTATGTATGTATGTATGTATGTATGTATGTACGTATGTATGTATGTAATATAAAAAACATTCTTCGTAATAAAATCAATACCTCTCATACCCCAGAATAAAAAATAAATAAATATAAAATTTTCTCATAAAATTCATAATCAAGTCATAAACTTCACTATGAGTAAATATAAGGAGAATATACCGAGACAATTCATCACCTTAATATCGTGAGGTGGACTTAACAAGGCCATTAGGAGTAAATTACCCCCAACTGCTTCATGTTATATAGTGGATCGTAAGTCGTTGTGGCAGAGAGGCAATTATTACCATTATCTAAGGTGTAATGATCGACCTGGCGTCTAGAGGTCACTTACTACCCCGAGGATGACTGTGTGAGCACCTGACGAAGACAACGACGACCCCTGCTGGCTGCCACGACGTCCCCTTCAACCCAACAAGCGTTTGTTTAATATTCGGGTCACGTTATCATAACATATTGAGACGTACCGAACGACAAATAAAAAAAGCGACAAAAGTATAAAAAATAAAAAAATAAAAATTATATACATGTATATATATACAGTATATATATATATATATATATATATATATATATATATATATATATATATATATATATATATATATATATATATATATATATATATATATATATATATATATATATATATATATATATAAGTTAAATCAGAAAAAATTAAGCTTAGTGGAAAATTTGAAGATTATCACAGCTTAATAAAAAAAACTTAAGCTCCCAATTCTTTCGTCTTTTTTTAATGTACATAAATTATACACACGAAGGATCAACAACAGCACCAACGTATTTATTTGTTTATGTGGGTGGACTGTGTGGGTGAGGAGCGACATGTGATGGTGACTGTGTTGGTGACGTGTATTAGGGACGTCTGTTGGTGACGTGTGTTGGTGACGTGTGTTAGGGACGTGTATTGGTGACGTGTGTTGGTGACGTGTGTTGGTGACGTGTATTGGTGACGTGTGTTAGGGACGTGTGTTGGTGACGTGTGTTGGTGACGTGTGTTGGTGACGTGTGTTGGTGACGTGTGTTGGTGACGTGTGTTGGTGACGTGTTGGTGACGTGTGCTAGGATGCATTTTGCGACGTGTTGCGACGTATGTTGGTGACGTGTGTTAGGACGTGTTTTGGTGACGTGTTGGTGACGTGCTGGTGCACGGTATTGGTGACGTGTTAGGGACGTGTTTTGGTGACGTGTGTTGCGATGAGTGTTGGGTGACGTGTGTTGGTGACGTGTATTGCGACGTGTGTTAGGGGACGTTTTGGTGACGTGTGTTGCGACGTGTTGGTGACGTGTTGCGGACGTGTGTTAGGACGGTGTTGCGGACGTGTATTGGTGACGTGTTAGGACGTGTTTTGGTGACGTTGGTGATGTGTTGGTGACGTGTGTGTTAGGGACGTGTTTTGGGTGACGTGTTGGTGACGTGCGCGGTGTTGGTGACGTGTTGGACGTGTTAGGACGTGTTGTTGGTGACGTGTGTTAGGGACGTGTGTTGGTGACGTGTGTTGGTGACGTGTGTTAGGGACGTGTATTGGTGACGTGTATTGGTGACGTGTGTTAGGGACGTGTGTTGGTATCGTGTGTTGGTGACGTGTGTCGGTGACGTGTATTGGTGACGTGTGTTGGTGACGTGTATTGGTGACGTGTGTCGGTGACGTGTATTGGTGACGTGTTAGTAGGTCTAGTATTACTAATATGAGTCTCGTGATGTTACAAGCTATTACTGACAGGTTAATCAATAGCACAGGTGAGTCTCAACCTACAGGTATACCAGAGTGTTTACGTCTTCCCTGCCACAGTACCTCACAACATAGACACTCGAGGGTAAACTCTCCCTCCCTTCCCTCATTCACCATCCCTCTCCTCTTCTCTTACCATTACCCCTCTCATTATCCCACTCCCCTCTCATTATCCCTCTCTCTCTTTCTCATTATCCCTCTCCTCCTCCCCTCTCATTATCCCTCCCCCCCCTCCCCTTTTTAATCACTGTTTCAATTCAATTCAATTCTTCCTCTCCCTCTATCATCATCCCTATTCCCCCCTTCCTTCAGTAAACACCCCTTCCCCCTCCTCTCTTTCACCACCCCCTCTAGTTCACCCCCCCCTGCCCTCGCCATATACAGACGCCTTCTGGACTCAAAAATAAGTTTATACCCGTTTACTCCCTTCTGGTTGAAGCAATAAACTCCCTCCTCTACCCAGACACTTCTTTCACTCACATAGCTCACCCCTCCCTCCACCTCCTTCCCTCCCTCCATAGCCCCAGCCCTACCATCCAACACCCCTACCACCTCCCTCCAACACCCTTTACCCCTGCCTCCATCATTCTTACCCATCCCTCCCTCCCTCCATCACCCCAGCCCTATCCTCCAACACAACCACAGATCTCCACTTTGCTTCCTCCCATCTCCATCCCTGATCACTATCCATCACTGACTCCCATTCTCCCTCTCTCCTCCCTCATCTGATACCCCACCATCCCTCTCCCTTGACGCCTCTCCCCACCCTGTCCCAGGATGCGGGTGTAAGTAGAAGTTAAGATGCTACTACAGATACAGCCGCGGGAACAACACAAAAGTCAAAACTATTGGACAAAAGCTGGTCATTTGAGCCGGGGTCACAGGGAAACAATAGTGCCGTTTGGATGATGGGGAGGAGATGGTGGGGAGGACCGTGGTGGGGAGGAGATGGTGGGGAGGAGATGGTGGGGAGGAGATGGTGGGGAGGACCGTGGTGGGGAGGACCGTAGGGGAGGAGATGGTGGGGGGAGGAGATGGTGGGAGGAGGATGGTGGGGAGGAGATGGTGGGAAGGGACTGCTGTGGGGGAGGACCGTAGGGGAGGAGATGGTGGGGAATATGTGGTGGGAGGACCGTGGGAGGAGATGGTGGGGAGGAGATGGTGGGGGAGGAGATGGTGGGGAGAGATGGTGGGAAGGACCGCTGTGGGGAGTGACCAGGGGGAGGAGATGGTGGGGGGACAGTGTGGGAGAACGTGGGGAGGAGATGGTGGGAGGAGATGATGGGGAGGACTGTGGTGGGGAGGACTGTAGGGGGAGGAGATGGTGGGGAAGATGTGGTGGGAGGACTGTGGGAGGAGATGGTGGGGAGGAGATGGTGGGAGGAGATGATGGGAGAGACAGGGGGAGGAGATGGTGGGAAGGACTGCTGTGGGGAGGACTGTAGGGGAGGAGATGGTGGGGAATATGTGGTGGGGAGGACTGTGGGGAGGAGAGATGGTGGGGAGGAGATGGTGGAGAGGACCGTAGGGGAGGAGATGGTGGAGAGGACCGTAGGGGAGGAGATGGTGGAGAGGAGATGGTGGGGAAGATGTGGTGGGGAGGACCGTGGGGAGGAGATGGTGGGGAAGATGTGGTGGGAAGGACCGTGGGGAGGAGGTAGTGGGGATAAGTATACTTAAGTGGAGAGTGTTGGGGAAAGCCGGAGGGAAGGGCCAGGGGGAGTATGTTTAAGTGGGGAAGATTTGGGTGTGACGGGGAGTGAGGAATGGGGCATTTTCTCCCGTCGAATGTGGATTTTAGGAAGAAGAGTGGAGAAAGGGGTGATGGGAGGGAATGGGATGGGTTGGGTTGGGTTGGGTTGGGTTGGGTTAAAATACCGATTGCGTTTTCTTTTCGTTCTATAATAATTTTCGTTTAAGAAAAAATTTCGTGTATTATTTTTTTGTTTTTATTAATATTACTCTTCATATTTTACTTACTGTCTCACTCTTAATCTCTCTTATCTTTCCGTCTTTATTCTCTGTCATTTCTGTCTCTCTCTCCACGTCTTTCCCTTTTTCTTTCTCTTCGTCTCTATTTCGTACACAGACAGTAACTCTTTCTATCCCCATCTCTCTACCTCTCTCCTTCCATTCATAAATATATCGCTTTATTCACAGTGTCCCCAACCCCTCGTATAAGTGTCAGGAAATTTACACGTACGGTATATAGTGGCATGCATTTAACGCTTGTGTACTTGTAACTGTATCACCT
>NW_024752915.1:0-13187 GCF_018991925.1 Homarus americanus | reverse complement strand
CATCAGAGGCTTCTGAGAAAAATTAAGGCTCATGGTATCGAGGGGAAAGTTTTAAATTGGATAAAATCATGGCTCACCGATAGAACGCAGAGGGTCAGCGTAGATGGCGTTAAATCTGAGTGGGGCCGTGTAACCAGTGGGGTTCCCCAGGGGTCAGTACTAGGCCCACTCTTGTTCATTATCTACATAAACGATTTAGATACTGGGATCAGCAGTGACATAAGCAAGTTTGCGGATGACACCAAAATAGGGCGACAAATTAATTCAGGGCAGGATGCAAATGCATTACAGGAGGATCTAAATAAACTGCAGGGGTGGTCTGAAAAATGGCAAATGAAATTCAACACCAGCAAGTGCAGCGTACTTAATATTGGAAGAACAAATACTTATAATGTATACAGCCTTAACAACATCAACCTAGAGAAGTCGACTTGTAAAAGAGACCTAGGGGTACTTGTAAGCCCGGACCTACGGCCTAGAAAACAGTGCGTTAATGTTCGAAATAAGGCAAGCAGAGTATTGGGGTTTTATATCTAGAAGTGTAAATAACAAGAGTGCAGAGGTCTTATTGCAACTATATCTTGCGCTAGTCAGGCCGCACCTCGAGTATGCGGTTCAGTTCTGGTGCCCCTATTATAGAATGGATATAAATTCACTAGAGTCGGTGCAGCGAAGAATGACAAAAATGATTCCGGGACTTAGAAACCTTCCATATCAGGATAGGTTAAAGAAACTTAACTTGCATTCCCTAGAAAGACGAAGAGTGCGGGGAGATATGATAGAAGTATTTAAGTGGGTGAAAGGAATCAACAAAGGGGATATAGATAAAGTTCTTATAGTATCCGAGCAGTATAGGACTCGGAGCAACAGATTCAAGTTGGATAAGTTTAGGTTTAGGAGGGAGATAGGAAGAAACTGGTTCACAAATATGTGGTGGACGAGTGGAACAAGTTTAGCAACTTTGTAGTAAGTGCGGGAACTCTGGAAAGTTTCAAAAGGAGGCTAGATAGATTCATGGATGATAGAGAATGGTAGTAACTCTCGACAGGAGTTGCCATGCACAGGCCAACCGGCCTATTGCAGACTCCTTATTTTCTTATGTTCTTATGTTCTTATTACAGGTAGCCATGATGGGGTATAGAGGTTAAATGGCCCATGTAAGATATAACCCTCTGTTGTTTTTAATAGTCTTGGCCAATATTGACTTCAGGTTCATGGTTTCAATTGATAGAATTTTTTTCCATAGGTCTACCAGCCTCTGTATTACAACTTGGCGAGCTCGAGACATGGAAACGTAACCTGGATTTATTACGCTTTGAGACTTGAAGACGTAACCCGGATTTAGTACTTCTTTTATTTTGCTTATGTATTTTAAAAGTTTTATTGATAATCGTCCTGTTGTGTTTTGTCAGGAGAATATCTCTTATCTCTTAGGAGAATTACACACACACACACTCTCTCTCTCTCTCTCTCTCTCTCTCTCTCTCTCTCTCAGGAAAATAAGACTATTTCTCTATCTCGGGAAAAATCATCTCACACTTATTCACTTACTCTTACGTGACTGATGGTAGAGTTACATTAGGTATTTCACAAATCCTACGAATCCAGACGATTTTGGGTGGGTAAATGGGACCCAAGGTGTGTGTGTAGGCGCTAGTGATGAAAGAAATTGGAAAATAGAAGGACCTATGTGAATGTAAAGACGCTGGGGATGAAAGAAGTTGAAGAAATGATGATTTGCGTATTGTGAGTTATTTAACAAATCACATCTACTCGAGGTGATGAATGAAAAAGAAAATACTTACAGATTAAATAATATCGACTTAGTTATATTGAAAGGTAAATTAATATCTTGGGTTGATTATTATGAGCCTGTATGATAGTTGAAGCTTGTTGTCTTGACGAAGCTTTTGTCTTGGTTGAAGCTTGTTGTCTTGATGAAGCTTTTGTCTTGGTTGAAGCTTATCTTGAAGTTTTTGTCTTAGTTGAAGCTTGTCGTCTTGATGAAGCTTTTGTCTTGGTTGAAGCTTGTTGTCTTGATGAAGCTTTTGTCTTAGTTGAAGCTTGTTGTCTTGATGAAGCTTTTGTCTTAGTTGAAGCTTGGTGTCTTGATGAAGCTTTTGTCTTGGTTGAAGCTTGTTGTCTTGATGAAGCTTTTGTCTTAGTTGAAGCTTGTTGTCTTGATGATGCTTGTTGTCTTGATGAAGCTTGTTATCTTGATGAAGCTTTTGTCTTAGTTGAAACTTGTTGTCTTGATGAAGCTTGTTGTCTTGATGAAGCTTTTGTCTTAGTTGAAGCTTGTTGTCTTGATGAAGCTTTTGTCTTAGTTGAAGCTTGTTGTCTTGAAGCTTTTGTCTTGGTTGCAGCTTGTTGTCTTGATGAAGCTTTTGTCTTAGTTGAAGCTTGTTGTCTTGATGAAACTTTTGTCTTAGTTGAAGCTTGTTGTCTTGATGAAGCTTTTGTCTTGGTTGAAGCTTGTTGTCTTGATGAAGCTTTTGTCTTGGTTGAAGCTTATCTTGATGAAGCTTTTGTCTTAGTTGAAACTTGTTGTCTTGATGAAGCTTGTTGTCTTGATGAAGCTTTTGTCTTGAAGCTTTTGTCTTGGTTGAAGCTTGTTGTCTTGATGAAGCTTTTGTCTTAGTTGAAGCTTGTTGTCTTGACAAAGCTTTTGTCTTGGTTGAAGCTTGTTGTCTTGATGAAGCTTTTGTCTTGGTTGAAGCTTGTTGTCTTGATGAAGCTTTTGTCTTAGTTGAAGCTTGTTGTCTTGATGAAACTTTTGTCTTGGTTGAAGCTTGTTGTCTTGATGAAGCTTTTGTCTTAGTTGAAGCTTTTGTCTTGATGAAGTTTTTGTCTTGGTTGAAGCTTGTTGTCTTGATGAAGCTTTTGTCTTAGTTGAAGCTTGTTGTCTTGATGAAGCTTTTGTCTTAGTTGAAGCTTGTTGTCTTGATGAAGCTTTTGTCTTAGTTGAAGCTTGTTGTCTTGATGAAGCTTTTGTCTTGGTTGAAGCTTGTTGTCTTGATGAAGCTTTTGTCTTAGTTGAAGCTTGTTGTCTTGACGAAGCTTTTGTCTTAGTTGAAGCTTGTTGTCTTGATGAAACTTTTGTCTTAGTTGAAGCTTGGTGTCGTGATGAAGCTTTTGTCTTAGTTGAAGCTTGTTGTCTTGATGAAGCTTTTGTCTTAGTTGAAGCTTGTTGTCTTGATGAAGCTTTTGTCTTGGTTGAAGCTTGTTGTCTTGATGAAGCTTTTGTCTTAGTTGAAGCTTGGTGTCTTGATGAAACTTTTGTCTTAGTTGAAGCTTGGTGTCTTGATGAAGCTTTTGTCTTAGTTGAAGCTTGTTGTCTTGATGAAGCTTTTGTCTTAGTTGAAGCTTGTTGTCTTGATGAAGCTTTTGTCTTGGTTGAAGCTTGTTGTCTTGATGAAGCTTTTGTCTTAGTTGAAGCTTGTTGTCTTGATGAAACTTTTGTCTTAGTTGAACCTTGTTGTCTTGATGAAGCTTGTCTTGAAGCTTGTTGTCTTGATGAAGCTTGTTGTCTTGATGAAGCTTTTGTCTTAGTTGAAGCTTGTTGTCTTGATGAAGCTTTTGTCTTGGTTGAAGCTTGTCTTTATGAAGCTTTTGTCTTGGTTGAAGCTTATCTTGAAGCTTTTGTCTTAGTTGAAGCTTGTTGTCTTGATGAAGCTTTTGTCTTGGTTGAAGCTTATCTTGATTGGCGTGAGGTGATTGGTTGATGATTTATCTTCTTGGTAGTTATCTTGAAGACGATGGACGAATTACTTCACCTGTGTGTGTGTGTGTGTGTGTGTGTGTGTGACTGCAGGATGATATTAATACTCTTCTTTCTTCTATGTCACCAGGTATTTGCAACTTACCTGTACCTAATTAGTACAGGTAGAGGGGCATGAGGACAATGATCACCTGTCTTATGTCTGTCTTAGGAACGTTTGTCTGGGTACAGGAGATTTTTTTTTAGATCACCTTAAGAATCTTCGCCCCAGCTTATTCCACCTAAAGATTAACCCCCCTAACCTAACCTAACCTAACCTAACCTCCGAAATGGTGGTTAGTCCATAGGTGAAATAAACTGGGGTGGAAATTCTTCAAGTGATCAGATTTTTATTTATTTTTTTTTAACATATCCTTTAAATTCTTGTCAGACTCGGATCAACAGTTCTGGTAGTTCGCTGTTCAGTGTCTTCAGGTGGCAGTAATAACATTGTGATTTTTTGATTGATTTTTGTGGTTGGGGTGATATTCATCTTGTAAATAAACAGGTGGTGACAGGTGATTGATGGAGGTAACATTAATTACTAATCAGTAGAGGGACCTTTAATATGTGTATGGTTTCTTATAGTGACAAAAAGTGATGGTGATGACGTTACTCTTAACAGTTTAATTCTTCCTTTGTTGGTCGGGTCAGGTCAGGTCAACATTTAGGACCATTTGGAAATATAGGAGGTTAGGTACCGCCATCTTGTTTACGTCCCGGGTCACGACATGGCCGGCCGCCCACAGTGCCACAACACGGAGGAGGGCCTGGTGGCACTCATGGCACTCATCACCTGTATTCACTAATTAATTCTTGGTATATTGATAAAATTCACAGTTTGCCTCAAAGTTCACCGGCGTATGTTACTGCGACCACAACAATACTTATCCGAAACCCAAATTTGCCGACAAAACATGATATTTCAGACATGTAAACAATACCTTTAAAATATAGATCTCCGATCACCCCAAAACTCTGATTTTACTTGAATTTGACATAAGAAACAGACATAAGATGCTTTAAGTAAGATAAGCCAAGGGAAGAATTCGTAAGATCTTTTGAGGGAAGGAGTTGGGTTTTACCTGGTGATACTATTAAGACAACTTTCCCCCAATGAGACATTCTATTCTTCAGGTAGACATTTATTTTGTTAACCTCACCAATACAACCAGAAGACACCGACAACAAGATTATTTTCACCAATCGTTGTTTCCTTATTATGTATTACCATTACTTAAACTTCGATACTATTGGGCAAAATACAATAATAAGTCACTTTGTTCACATCTGGTCAATGATTCCTTACTCTGGTGGATGTGAAACAAAAACATTCACAACAAACTATCAAAGAACGTTTTATTGAGTACGTTTGTATGTTTGTTTGTGTATCAGTGTGTGTTTGTTTTTTGTTTTTCAATATGGCTGCCATGAGTTATTTCAGATATTTAACATGAATAAAATACGTGATGTCAGTCGTTAATTATCAGTAGGGAAGTTAAGAGCGTTTAGACCTTCTGTTAACTGTATGAGGATATTTAATTAACATTGACAAAAGAAATGGAAGGATGTGTGGAAGAAATTGGTGGATAATTTTAGGTGAGTGGAAGAGATATTTGAAAATTTTATCAGAAATATAATAAAAATAAATGGTAGATTATAGGTGTGTGTGTGTGTGTGTGTGTGTGTGTGTGTGTGTGTGCGTGTGTGTGTGTGTGTGTGTGCGCGTCCAATCTACAGAGCATTAGATTATAGAAGATAGTTTTGCCAATCATAAATTATAATTATAATCAATGATATTATAGGTGTGGAGGAGAGTAGACAAGTTGGCGGATGTTATAATATTGGATATAATCGCTTTTGTAATTATACGTGAATTATAGAGGTGAAGCAATAGTGTCTAAATCAAATATACCTTTGATAATTAGTTATGATTGTTGAAGGAAGTGAAGGTTGGGATGCAGGTGACATGCTCATCAGGTGACATGCTCATCAGGTGACATGTTCATCAGATGGCATGTTCATCAGGTGTCTTGTTCATCAGGTGTCATGTTCATCAGGTGACGTCACAAGTGGAGTTCCCCAAGGCTCAGTACTTGGACCAATTTTATTTATTATATACATAAACGACATAGATATCGGCATTGACAGCAACATAAGTAAATTTGCTGATGACACTAAAATAGGACGTGTTATCAAATCTGACGAGGACTCGGCAAAACTACAGGAAGATCTAAACAAATTTTTCGAATGGTCTGAAAAATGGCAGATGAAATTCAACGTCGACAAATGTAAAGTACTCAGTATAGGAGATGTAAACAGGAAACCAGATACCAGATGAACAACGATGCCATAGAGAAATCCGACTGCGAGAGAGATTTAGGAGTAATGATAAGTAGGAACCTTAAGCCAAGTAAACAAAGTGTTTTTGCTCGTAACAAGGCTAATAAAGTACTTGGGTTCATACAAAGGAGTGTTAGTTACAAGACTAGCGAGGTCATCCTAAAACTGTATCTTGCTCTTGTTAGACCACACCTTGATTACGCAGTTCAGTTCTGGTCACCGTATTACAGAATGGATATAGAATCCTTGGAAAGAATTCAGAGGAGAATGACAAGACTAATCCCGGGCATTAGGATTCTTGAGTATAGAGACAGGTTAAAGCATCTTAATTTGCACTCCCTTGAGAGACGTAGAGCGAGGGGCGACCTGATGGAGGTGTATAAGTGGAAGGCAAGGCTAAACAAAGGGGACATTACAAAGGTACTCAAACTATCCAACCAGGAGCGAACTCGTAACAATGGTTTTAAATTAGACAAATTTAGATTTAGGCGTGAAATAGGTAAACACTGGTTTGGAAACAGAGTAGTGGATGAATGGAACAAGTTACCAAATATCATCATTAACTCGAATACGCTGAATTGCTTCAAACATAGGTTGGATGCTCATATGAGCAATAGGGGTTGGGTGTAAACGGGACTGCCCAGTATGGGCCAATAGGCCCGCTGCAGTTTCCTCCATTCTTATGTTCTTATGTTCTTATGTTCTTCCACTCTCTCCCTCCTTCTCCTGTCATCTTCCACCGCCCGTGAAGAGACTCTGATACTCCTTGTTGCAATATGACAGTGACAAGAGATCTTCAGTAACTGTCTAATCATGATTCAGTAGTTGACAGTTCATTAACTAACAGTCTAATGAACTGTCAAGAAGTCAGTGTGAGATATATTTCCCAACTACTGTTACATTAGTACAATGAATCTCTCCGTGTCGTAACAAGCAGTTACTAGGAACTTTATGCAACACTGGTGGACATAAACATATTGTACAATTCATGTCAGGTATAGGTCAGGTCAGGTATAGATCAGGTCACGTCAGGTATAGGTCATGGCACGTCAGATATAGGTTATGTCAGGTCAGGTATAGGTCAGGCCATGTATATGTTAGGTCATGTCGAGTATAGGCCAGGTCAAGTCAGGTATAAGTCATGTCAGGTCAAGTGTAAAAGCTCAACTAACACACAAAAGAAACACAAATTTAAAAACTAAGCTCAAACACAATACTGTCTCTTCATCACCCTGCAACACACAACACATTATCACTGCAACACCCGAACACAAACACAGTGGCTAGGATTATGTATTTACGTAATATATGTAACACTGACTAACATATAAACCCATTACTTTAAACACTTGATAACGCATGAGGAACAGTATATACAGCTTAGGTTAGGTTAGGTGTGTTGTATGTCCTTGGGGTACTTTGTCCTAGGAGTGTTTTTGTCCTTGGGGGATATTGTCCTAGGAAAGATTTTGTCCAAGGGGATTTTGATCTAGGAGAGCTTCTGTCCTAGGAGTGATTTTGTCCTAGGAACATAACATAAGAATGGAGGAAACTGCAGCAATAGGCCCATACGAGGCAGTCCCATTTACACCTAGCCCCTATTGCTCATATATCCATCTAACCTATGTTTGAAGCTATCCAGCGTATTCGAGTTAATGATGATGTTTGGTAACTCGTCCAGTACTCTATTTCCAAACCAATGTTTACTTATTTCGCGCCTAAATCTAAATTTGTCTAATTTAAAACCATTGTTACGAGTTCGCTCCTGGTTGGATAGTTTGAGTACCTTTGTTATATCATCTTTGTTTAGCTCAGACTTTCATTTATACGCCTCGTTCTTATCGCCCCTCACTCTACGTCTCTCGATGGAGTGCAAATTAAGATGCTTTAATCTGTTTCTGTACTCGAGGTTCCTAATGCCCGGGATTAGTCTTGTCATTCTCCTCTGAATTCTTTCTGGGGATTCTATATCCATTCTGTGATACGGTGACCAGAACTGAACTGCGTAGTCCATGTGCCGTCTGACAAGCTCAAGATATAGTTTTAGGATAACCTCGCTAGTCTTGTTACTAACACTCCTTTGTATGAACCCAAGTACTTTGTTAGCCTTGTCTCGAGCTAATACACATTGTTGACTCGGAGGGATTTTGTCCAGCACTCTCCTACTCGTCATCATATAAGTGTAATCTCATTAAAAAGTTTTAGGTTACAAGAATAATTATAATCTTGTGAAGAATATTTCAATGTTTAGAAATTTTTCACAATTCCACCTGTCTGTACCTGTTGCCACACCATATGACGGTGATGAACAAGACATCCAGGTAACTCTCACTTATTGACTTACCTGTTGTAATCACTCTAATCTAATGGTAATAAGGTTATGGAGGTGCTATCTACTCTTAGTCGAATTGCCTTGTTTGTGATCATTGTTGGTATAATTATCTGCACTGCATACATTGATTGTATACCTATACTGTTTATAGACATGACAAGTCAGTGAACTTGTATGAAAAATTTACTGCAAATATCTATCTATCTCTCTCTGTCTGTCAGTCTGTCTGTCTGTCTAGACCACACTGGTGGATAACTCGCCAAACCACACTGGTGGATCACTGACCAAGACCACACTGGTCATCACTGGCCAAGACCACACTGGTGGATCACTGGCCTAAGAATACCCAGTATCAAAGATAAAATAATTGAAGTCAACCTCATGATAGCCCTGAGGCTTATGCGTGGTGATCCTGATAACATTGCTTCTAAGAAACTGCTGGAATATATGAGTCATGAAACTGGTGAATCTAGTGACCCAAACTACCGCTACACACATGAGGATGTTTGGACTAGACCATCTGTACAAAGCTGAGACACACCAGCACTTCCTGCCACCCTGGGTGACAGTTCCCTTCGACATGACAACACCCTCGTACCCGCCTACACGCCTGACCACACACAATCCTTATCTCCAACACATTGCCAAAGTGAGAGCTCTTGACCACACACATAACCTGCAGACTGAAAATAACACACACAGACCATCTACACTGACGGCTCTTTTAACACTGTCTGTGGGAGGGCTGGAAGTGCTGCCATTGTGGCTCAGCCTAACGGTAATGTAATAGAGAAAGGAGCTTGAATTAGTAACTGGTCATCCAATCTACAAACTGAACTATTTGCCATACTCACAGCCCTGAAACTTATCCTCACTACTTGCTCTTGATACCCTAAACTCAGATTGTCACCCGCTTGTCTCTGAAGCCAGACACAAGTATATGTGTCTTGTTGACGGGGGGTCAGGATCAAGCTGCTGTGGATCCCCCCTCACAGAGGCATCAGTCAACATAATAGAGTTGATGCCTTAGCTAAACTCGCGTCCAACAATGACAATGCTGAATACAATCTAGGAGTGTCGAATAAAACCCTAAAAACTAAAAACTATGAACAGGAAAGAACTTGTTGATAAATTTGAAGCCAATAGACAAGTGCAAACAGGCACTAGTCAATCCATTGTTTACCATGATGAGATGTATCAAGTAAAACATGTTTATGGAGCAAGTAACAAGATCACTAGATTACAAGATGTTGTCACTGCTAGACTAAGGTTAGGATATAAGTATACTGTACCTTTGGCAGTATGTTCCTCAAGCAGATGTGAACAAAATTAAATGTAAAGTGTGTGGCCAGACATATGGCAACACACTCCACCACTACGTCTTAGACTGTGAAAAAATAGAATCTAATAGGGATAGATCCAAGCGCACTGTGTATGTAATGGCATCTAGTACCTCATCATAATTTTATGTACCGCCTTAAACAATGTACTGGAAATACTCTGTAACATTCATTGCCATAATATCAAAATCACTGGGGTCTGATAAACACCCTTTGTGGCCTCTACTCTGTAATCCCGTTTATGCTACCGCTCACAGTATGAGTATGAGGTGCACAATAAACTAGCTGGTGATCGCGGTAAAATTGTAATTCAATTGGCCAAGACCACACTGGTGGATCACTGGCCAAGACCACACTGGTGGATCACTGGCCAAGACCACACTGGTGGGTCACTGGCCAAGACCATACTGGTGGGTCACTGGCCAAGACCACACTGGTGGGTTACTGGCCAAGACCACACTGGTGGGTCACTGGCCAAGACCACACTGGTGGATCACTGGCCAAGACCACACTGGTGGGTCACTGGCCAAGACCACACTGGTGGATCACTGGCCAAGACCACACTGGTGGATCACTGGCCAAGACCACACTGGTGGGTCACTGGCCAAGACCACACTGGTGGATCATTGGCCAAGACGTTACTCTAAACAGTTTAATTTTCCTTTTGTTGGTCAAGTCAACATTTAGGACCATTTAGGGATACAGGAGGTCAGGCGCCGCCATCTTGTTGACGTCCCGGGTCACGACATGGCCGGCCGCCCACAGTGCCACAACACGGAGGAGGGCGGCGGCACTCATGGCACTCATCACCCATGACCAATAATCAGTGATGAGAGCAACACAAAATATAATTAAGATATAAATATTTGAGATATATAACGAATTTACACACTTGGCCACAGTACGACTGATAAGGGAGGGGGGGGGGGATTGATGTATTTCTAGGTGATGAACTAAAATGAAGCGAGAGTATTGCTGTGACAAACATACAAGTGCTCCTCCATTTAGGTGATCACAAAAACATCTAATAACTAATGTGACCTTCTCTAGCCTACTACACTCTAGGTGGCGCCGGGGAAATGCTTCTGGTGGTCATCTTGGTGTGTCCTCCCAATCCTGGCACCTGGGCATCTCTTGTGTGGTGGTTGTGTCACCTCACTTGTGTAGGATGACTCTGACGTGTTGTATCAGCTTAAGGACTGTTGACCTCATTGCACAGGGACTTAGTACACCCATAAGAGGCCATTTAATAGGCGTTAATAATGTTGTCCTCATACCTGTGGACTGTCCGTGTATCGTACCGTCGTGTGGAGGTATGCTGTACAGGGTGGTTCACTAGGCTGTAGAGAACCACCCTGTATGTCACCTGTTTCTCGCCCACCCTGTACTGTACTTATCCAGGTGTCAATGCTGTTGTCGTTCACTTTGCATATGTATTAAATAGGCTGAATAAACTTCTTCAATTGAATAGTTGTGCCCCAACACACTGCCGCCCACACCATGACCGAACCTCCGTCGGCAGAGGTCAATTTCAACAATATTGACGCCAGCATACTTGTGTTGCTCACGTCTCCACACCCCTGCAAGGGTATTGGTAGTCGATACTGTACATCGACTCTCATTTATGAAGACTCAGTCATCTCCAGTTGACGAGAACAGTGTTAACCTGGCAGTCATAACACCTGTGGCCGGCCGTGGGGCCTCGTACCATCATCAGGGGGACGAGTCCTTACTGTCTGGTGGTCTAACAGCGCCGCTACGAGGATGACCTATAGTCTGGCGATCCGGATGAGGCAGTGGCCTTACCCAGGAGTGATCGGGGGTGTAGGACCCGTCCTCCAGGTGCCTCCTACACACCTGGAGACACATCAGTCCCTTTGGCCACCACTCTGACGGTCACCATCTGTCAGCCACTACAGCGCCCTGACAACTTCATCTTGGTCTAGATATCGTCTGACACCATTAACCAACATCGAGCAGCCAAGATGGTGGATGAGAAGTTGAGGCGGGGATAACTCCTTCTGCCGGAGCCTGACACCACTGTCCTGTAGGGGTGATCAGACACAAGGATGCCTTACGGGGTCCTGTGTAGTTCATCCAACCCTTCAGGTAGTTATCATGGTCTACATCTACGGTGGTTCATGTGTGACACAAACAAACAATGCTCTTTTAATTTATTTTTAACACGTATATGCGGCACAGGTGTTCAGGCGTCTTAAGATGGGAGTTTTAGTGTATAATTTATTTCTATTTGCAGCTAATGCCATTTACCATCTTGAAATTTGGTCTATGGAATAAACTTCACATTACGCCAGGCTGTGTGTGTCTGTTTGTGTCTATATGCCTAGTCGGGGGAGTGTCTGGCTGAAGCTTCATCCATTGTCGTAGCTCTCAGGACTCCAAATGGAAACCTAACGACTCTCTGTTGTTTCTCTTAATGTGAAAATACCAGATGACGACAGCCACGCCCAGCCTCGTGACAACACCTGAAGCTACACGTGTCGCTTTTGGTCCCGTTCTGTCAGGGTTGAGATTTGTTCAGGTGTTTCATAAGGATTTTTTTCTCGCGTTGTTTGTAACATTAATTCATACATCCATCAGGTCATTCAACAAACCACAGGAGAGAAATAGATTAAACGAATCTTACGTTACTGGTTTTAAGGAAGGAAACAAAATGGCGGAAGATACAGAGTGTCCTAATACCTGCTTATTACCTGTTGATATGATCGCATTCTTCATATCAGTTCACGAATACAAAAAATCTTGCTGTAATTATCAAATACAAATAGGTGGTGTATGCTTACGTTATAATACAGTACAATACAATATACACCAGTACAGGTATACTCTAACACGTGCCACTCTGTCACAGGTGTGGAAATTGAAGGCTGGTACACAGGTGTCTTATTCATATATTCCTCCTACTTGTGTTCATTGTCCTCTTGTTGTCCTGCTAGATATTAATTATTTTGTTATTGTTTATCATCTTGCTGTAGTTGTCGTGGGAACATTATTTCAGCGTTTATGAAATATTTACAAAGCAATACCTGTCTTTATCCAATTAATATGTATAGAGTAATATTTGTCTTTGATCATTATTTCTAGAACGTCTGTCAAGCATTCAACAACATGTCGGCTTAGATCAGGACTTTTATCATCCCAGTGTGATCAGCGGAAAGTGATCAGCATAGTTTAATCATCGTCGTCTGATCACTCTCATGACATCAGTTTTGAGGTCTCCATCTAGTTGTAAACATTACCTCAGTCTGAAGATTTTTGTAGTCCTCGTTATCCTGAACAACAACAACAACAACAACACAAACAACTGGTTAATGGACAGATTACAACATTATCCCATAACCACCACCACGACCACCACAACCACCACCACCACCACCACCACCACCACCAC
>NW_024752914.1:0-9626 GCF_018991925.1 Homarus americanus | reverse complement strand
CACCACCACACCACAACCACCTCACAACCACCACCACACCATAACCACCACCACACCACAACCACCACCACACCACAACCACCACACAACAAATACCACCACATAAATACTACCACTACACTACAACCACCACACAACCACCACCACACCACAACCACCTCACAACCACCACCACACCATAACCACCACCACACCACAACCACCACGCAACAAATACCACCACATAAATACTACCACTACACCACAACCACCACTACACCACAACCACCACTACACGACAACCACTACCACACCACAACCACCACCACACCACAACTACCACCGCACCACAACTACCACCGCACCACACACTAGATAATGAGGCAACTTTTTGCCCGAGTCGATAGTCTGTGATGTGTACGACTTTTAATTGTTGACATTTTAAGTGTTTATGTTGTATCACTCACACCACATACTGCCAGTGAGACGCTCTCGTGTTTAATAAATGGTTGCCCCTCGTGTAACGAGGATGGCCGGCCCAAGGGTCACCTAGGGCGTGAATTTGTTTAAGGAGCGTGTCAAGGAATAGTGCGAGAAGACCGGGCAGTTCGCCAACTGCACTGGCGAACCATTACCCAGGAATACGATTAGTAAATCTATTAACAATCAGGTTCCCAATTACTACTGGGTAGACAGAGGCAAATGCTTAAAGAACCTTGCCCATAGTTTAACCATGCCGGGGGATCGAACCCAGGTCCGCTCGCTTGCGAGGCGAGCTTGCTTGACCATTACACCACAGATACGAACACGTACGGCTCACCTGAAGATTAGTCCCTGCAGTTTATTTTACCCTAAGATTAACCTCTAACACTTTTTTGGGGAGATTAAGTTGGGTTGGGTTAGTTTAGATTAGATTAGGTTAGGTTAGATTATAATTAGGGTGGTTAATCTTAAGGTGAAATAGCTGGACTAATCTTCGTTGATCCCATACAGTCAAGTTAACAAAATGCAAGCTGTATGGGATTAGATTTAACTATTAATCTATGTACTGTTACCAAACATAACATAATGTAACGTAACGTTACGTAATGTAACGTAACGTAACGTAATTTATAATAGAATAATATAAAAAATTTAAAACTTAAAACTAATGAAAAAATACAGCAAACGAAAAAGAAAAAGATTTATCGATGTATTATTATTATTATTATTATTATTATTATTATTATTATTATTATTATTATATTTATTATTATTATTATATTTATTATTATTATTATTATTATTATTATTATTATTATTATTATTATTATTATTATATTTATTATTATTATTATTATTATTATTATTATTATTATTACTATTATTATTATTATTATTATTATTATTATTATTATTATTATTATTATTATTATTATTATTATTATTATTATTATTATTATTATATTATTATTATTATTATATTTATTATTATTATTATTATTATTATTATTATTATTATTATTATTATTTATTATTATTATTATTATTATTATTATTATTATTATTATTATTATTATTATTATTATTATTATTATTATTATTATTATTATTAAGCCCTAGTACATCGACTATTGTTAAGCCACCAAAGAATTACTAAAAATTTCGTTTTTTCCTACACCACTCAGTTTGAGTGTTCAGCCCCGCCCACTGACTACCGACCAGCCGCCATCATATTAATAACTTTCATTTTGTTTTAATTTAGTATTGATTAAATAATAGATAAAAGCGTAAATCGGTTGTGATATCTGCTATTAAAAATTAATTAACGAATTTATATGTTGTTACGTAGTACTATCTTATATATCGGTTCGGTAATATTAGAAAAGTGGGATCTTTTTTAAGCCGAGTTTAAATGGCTGCCGGTGGACGTGTTGTTGTCAACTAGGGAAAGGATTTAAAGTGTAAGTTAACATGAACAACAGTGCCTTAGCGTGTGACTAAAAAGGATTAAAGTTTTTATGAGAATGCCAAGAAGAGACGACAGTGCTCTGATATACAGTAGAGTTTAGACTAAAAATGGTTGAAAAACTTAGGAAAAGGATGGTCGTCTGGGCTCTGATTCGGTTGTTTGGGTAGAGCGAAGTAATCATTCGTCCTTTTAATTAGAAATGAACAGTACAAAATAAATGGAATGTTTTCTATCAGCGGTTCAGAAACAGTTGCATTCCAAATAACAAGATGTATATAAAAAACTGCCGACAAAGCGGTGCTCTTTAAGGGAAGATAATGCACCAAGACTGTAAGAGAAAGTTCACCTGACCATGACATCAGCCCGCAGTGTCTACCTCCTAACGCCCCTGGTATGTTATAGTCAATGAATCAAGGGATCATTGCACATTTGAAGAAGCTTAACACGCCAAAGCCTCTTAATGGCATGTTAAATGCTGGTGAAGGTGGTGATCTCGACGCTGCACGAGGCTTCTGGATAAATTATAATATTTATCACACCATCACTGAACCCCGAGTCCTAGCCAGACGTTACACAAGCTACAGGTAATAGTGTTGTGGTGCAAACTATGGCCTTCAGTGGTAAATGAGTTAGAGGTTCACTGATTCAACTGTAGAAATCAAGTATCCTTGAAATAGTAAAATTGTTCCAGGGTTTGATGTCATGGACACCCAGGACTTAGATAATAAGCCTTGTGAAGTGTAAGAATCACATACAGCAGAGTTAGTTCACCCAGTTGTGGATGTGTTTTCCTAACTTTGCTGTTGGGGAAGTAAAGGTGGTCGAGTGTAGTATTGGTCACATTACCTTGTATACCTACAAAAAGCTTAACTCTCACTATGTTGTATCCATACTGACCTTAACAACTCGCCAGGCTTACGTGATCCACATTCACAAGAGAAGTAATTTTTCCCTGCCTTCGAACTGACTGACGAGGACACGAACCTGGCAAGGGGATTATAGGCACAAACCCACTTTAAGAGAAGTAAAAAACATGAATGACAAGTCTCTCGAGTCACTGAGGACCTGACCACCCACCACCAGCACCTGTACCACTTAGTCATACCGTAAGTGCAAACAGTCATTAGTGCATATTTTTGGCAACGATGTGTTTTTGGGCGCGGCCTTAATGACAACAGACAAAACGAACCAATTAAACCAAACCTAAAGATCTTGAGATATTTTAAAGTTGAAGTTGGTTGGGTGGTTTTGCTTATCGTCATTATCAGTTTAGTCATGGTTAGACCAGAACCTACATTGTTGTCAGAAATTTGTCATGAATAATTCATTTTAGTAATTGTTAAGATCATTATCGCAGTCTTTAGCACCATGGTACCTGCAGTATCATACACTTACATTAAAACAAACTAAACCAACCAACTAAACCTACCTAATCTAACATTACCTAATATAACCAAACCTAACCTAACCTTACTTGGTAAAGATTCGAAAAAGGTCACTTTATTGCATTTTCGTCGGAAATTTATATTTTTCGATTTTTTTTATACTTTGAGATTTCACTTGAAAATTTTATTTTTATCGCACAGAGTGGGCAGGGCTTTGAGGTAAAGGGAAATCGTGAGGTAAAACACGCAAAACGCTGACGAAATTAAACCTAACCTAATTTAATTATCACAGAAATGTTAGGAGTAATATTTAAGAACGGGTGCCCGGGTTAAGGAGCCAAGTTAGGAAACTTTCCAATAGAAGAAAACTTCTTCAGTTTAATTAAGAACATCCCAAAAATGGCGGAGGAAATAAATTTTTACCAAATAAAAAAAAAATGATGAAGAACCTAACCTCAGTCAATCAAGAGTACCG
The DNA here is from genome assembly GCF_018991925.1 of Homarus americanus. Taxonomy (NCBI): domain Eukaryota; kingdom Metazoa; phylum Arthropoda; class Malacostraca; order Decapoda; family Nephropidae; genus Homarus; species Homarus americanus. Next base: position 5,836 of record NW_024752914.1, on the reverse strand, counting down.
TCCCCATATATATGAGGGTTGGCGACCACAGTCCTCCACTCTAAACTTTCTCGGACTGTTTTTAACAATCCCCCAAGGTTTTAATTTCATCATCCACCCCAGTCGTTGCCTTCCCCTGGCCCTTTTACCCTCAACTTTGCCCATTAATATTTCTGTTATTATCCCCTCGTCCCTAATTATATAACCAAAGTGTCTCATTTTTTTATGTACAGTTGGGGACATTTCCGACTAGTACACTCAGCGTTGTCAATCCATTCTTTCCGTGAGGTGTGAACCCCCGCGAGTATCTGAACGTGAATCTGAAGCCTCTAAGTTACTCGGTGAGACTTGAGGTGCACACAGTAGCCTGGGACCACAATGATATAATTTGTCTCCATACATGTGCCCGGCAACGTTGACATAGATAATTAGTGTAGTATGGACGCTTTTCATTCACCTAACGTGGAGTAAATAATACCTGTCCTGCAGTGACAATGTAATGCTGAAAAAGGAAAAAATCTACCACTTTATTTATCCTCAAGCAAAGTCTAAGGTGTTATAGTGCCAGGCTTTATGGAGTGTGGTGTGGTGGTGGCGTGGTGCCGAGGATTGTGAGACAAAGTCAATAGTCTTGCCTGCCGCATTTCTGTCCAATCACCTAATTTTCTACTTGTTTACCAAATCTCACTTACGTAACGGGAAATGCATCACCTCTGATCATTACACACATATTTTCACTATTAATATTGTATAGTATATTTTTGTAGCGTACACAAAAAAAACACTCATAAATACAATTTCTCTTCATGCCTAGGCACATTTCGTCATGGCTCAGGTTTATCCCAAAGTTGACATGAAGAGCATGACTAATGTCCACATACTATAGCAGACAGGCTGTAATAATGTTATGTTATTTATCTCAATGACACTACAACCAAATGGTAAGTATTAGCATTCAGATCTTGAGTATTTCTTACTTAACACAACAGTGTGGCGGTGCAACTGTCCCCTATCCTCTGTCCAGCGCACAGAGACCTCCCCTCCCCTACGTCCCCTTACGTCACACCACCTCCTCTAAACATCCCCCTGACATCATTTCGGTTATTTACATTAAGAGAGTTACAGGGTGTATTAAAAAGGTATTTGAAGGCTAATTTTGTTTTTCAATTTCTGTGTGTGTGTGTGTGTGTGTGTGTGTGTGTGTGTGTGTGTGTGTGTGTGTGTGTGTGTGTGTGTGTGTGTGTGTGTGTGTGTGTGTGTGTGTGTGTGTGTGTGTGTGTGTGTGTGTGTGTGTGTGTGTGTGTGTGTGTGTGTGTGTGTGTGTGTGTGTGTGTGTGTGTGTGTGTGTGTGTGTGTGTGTGTGTGTGTGTGTGTGTGTGTGTGTGTGTGTGTGTGTGTGTGTGTGTGTGTGTGTGTGTGTGTGTGTGTGTGTGTGTGTGTGTGTGTGTGTGTGTGTGTGTGTGTGTGTGTGTGTGTGTGTGTGTGTGTGTGTGTGTGTGTGTGTGTGTGTGTGTGTGTGTGTGTGTGTGTGTGTGTGTGTGTGTGTGTGTGTGTGTGTGATATAATAATAATAATTAACGGTTTATTGAAAGAGCATGGCAGCCGGAAGGCTGAAAATATACAATTACATAATTGGGGAATGGGTCTCTTGATTTACAAATGATGTACAAGTAACATAAGTGATACAAATATGACATATAATAATTAGGTGTTGCTAATTTTTACAATGGTTGGGACTGGGCTGTTCTTGTAGCAATCAGTTCGTGCTCGTATGGGCTGGTGTGTGGCCAGGACAGTAGCTTGGGGCAATGCAGGTGTGCTCCATCCTTCAGGTTAGGTCAGGTGAAGCTGTGAGGTCAGGTTAGGTCAGATCCAGTCACAATCAGTATTGCTGTGTTTTTGAGCTTTTCCTTCGAGTTGAAATTGCCACTTTTCTATATCACTTGTGGGTTAATCGTCAATCTTTGCACTGTACTGTTGGTGTGAGGTTGTTGATATATCCAGATGGGAAGGAGGAGATAGGGAAGGGGAGAGCCCGACAGACCGGGCTGGCAGCTGTCTCCATGTGTGTGGACCTCTTCACACATGACAGCCTTTACATCAGACCTGTGTGGTCTGTCATCTCTCCACCTCGACCCTCCACATAAAACCTTCACTGGACGAAAAGCTTATAATTTTTAGCCCCTCTCCTCAGAGTTATGAGTTAGTGTTAAAATGTATTATAATTGACCTTCCTTCAGTTTCGTTTATCTAGGTGTGTGCTTAAGAAAATACCTTATGTTATATGGAAACTTCCTGTAGTTTGATATACGTTATGTCAAGGTGTTCGGTACATCAAGGTACCCACTCAGGTCAGGACTTATGGCTTCACCTGAGGAGTGGGATGCACGTAAACGTCGGGGAATAAAATGGTCTTGTGGTTGAGGTGTGTTTCTTCGTCCGTTACTGAGGTGACCCTATGCACTTGTGTGTGGAGGAGGGGGGGGAGAGAGGAATTGGTTTTAATTTCGCTATTTTTTTTTTTGTTACATCTTGCCACAGTATTATCGGATATATACGAGAATGATAATAAATGGCTGTATGAGAATACTTTGTCAGTAATGTACGCTTTCCTAGTATTACAGTATGTTATCTGCCAACCTTTATCTACGAAAAATATGAATGTTTTAACCCAGTTATGTGTATCTGAAGGATTACTAGTGGACATTATTTTTCTTTGAGTAATAACATTGTCACACACCCGAGCGTGAATTTTGGAACGAACTATTTACTTTTGACATATCAATACTAAAATATTGCTCCGAAACTATTAATAATTTCAAGTATACAGGCGCGTATTAGTTAAAATATACAGATTAAAGTAATGATTTCAGTTAATACGGACATACACGATATATTCCTTTTATAATTAAGTGATATTCTGGTAACCAAACCCACTATAAATGATAGAAACTTACATTAACATATATAAGTTATAAGTTTTTGTTAACATACCGTTTATTATGAACCTTTCCAAGTACACCTAAAAGATATCTCATGAACACGGAAATATTGTGCCTACTTTTTAACACTAATTGATGACGTCAGGCAGCTATCAGGGCTACCAACATATCGGAAAAAATCAGTAATATGATCTGACAACATTATTGTTATTAGGGTCTCCTCCAGGTTATCTGTATATAAGCCTACTGCGTCTCATGCATTCTGGCGTAGTTGTAGTACGTCTCATGCATCTGGCGTAGTTGTAGTGCGTCTCGTGTATTCTCACGTAGTTGTAGTGTCTCATGCATTAGGACGTAGTTGTAGTGTGTCTCATGCATTAGGACGTAGTTGTAGTGTGTCTCATGTATTCTGGCGTAGTTGTAGTGCGTCTCGTGTATTAGGACGTAGTTGTAGTGTGTCTCATGCATTAGGACGTAGTTGTAGTGTGTCTCATGCATTCTGACGTAGTTGTAGTGTGTCTCATGCATTAGGACGTAGTTGTAGTGTGCCCCATGCATCTGACGTAGTTGTAGTGCGTCTCATGCAACTGACGTAGTTGTAGTGCGTCTCGTGCAACTGACGGAGTTGTAGTGCGTCTCGTGCATCTGACGTAGCTGTAGCGCGTCTCATGTATTCTGACGTAGTTATAGTGCGTCTCATGCATTAGGACGTAGTTGTAATGCGTCTCATGTATTCTGACGTAGTTGTAATGCGACTCATGCATCCTGACGTAGTTGTAGTGTGTGTCATGCATTAGGACGTAGTTGTAGTGTGCCTCATGCATTCTGACGTAGTTGTAGTGCGTCTCATGTACTCTGACGTAGTTGTAGTGCGTCTCATGCAACTGACGTAGTTGTAGTGCGTCTCATGCAACTGACGGAGTTGTAGTGCGTCTCATGCTTCCTGACGTAGTTGTAGTGTGTCTCATGCATTAGGACGTAGTTGTAGTGTGCCTCATGCATTCTGACGTAGTTGTAGTGCGTCTCATGCATCTGACGTAGTTGTAATGCGTCTCATGCATCTGACGTAGTTGTAGTGCGTCTCATGTACTCTGACGTAGTTGTAGTCGGTCTCGTGTATTCTGACGTAGTTGTAGTGTGTCTCATGCATTTTGACGTAGTTGTAGTGTGTCTCATGCATTGGGACGTAGTTGTAGTGTGTCTCATGCATTTTGACGTAGTTGTAGTGCGTCCCATGTATTCTGACGTAGTTGTAGTGCGTTCCATGTACTCTGACGTAGCCAGAACTGTCTTGCGTATTCTGACGTAGTTGTAGTGTGTCTCATGCATTTCCGACGTAGTTGTAGTGTGTCTCATGCATTTTGACGTAGTTGTAGTGCATCTCATGCATCTGACGTAGTTGTAGTGCGTCCCATGTATTCTGACGTAGTTGTAGTGCGTCTCATGTATTCTGACGTAGTTGTAGGGTGTCTTATGTATTCTGACGTAGTTGTACTACGTCTCTTGCAACTGACGGATTTGTAGTGCGTCTCATGCATCTGACGTAGTTGTAGTGCGTCTCATGTATTCTGACGTAGTTGATATGCGTCTCATGTATTCTGACGTAGTTGTAGTGTGTCTCATGCATCCTGACGTAGTTGTAGTGTGTCTCATGCATTAGGACGTAGTTGTAGTGTGCCTCATGCATTCTGACGTAGTTTAGTGCGTCTCATGTACTCTGACGTAGTTGTAGTCCGTCTCATGTATTCTGACGTAGTTGCAGTGTGTCTCATGCATTTTGACGTAGTTGTAGTGTGTCGCATGCATTGGGACGTAGTTGTAGTGTGTCTCATGCATTTTGACGTAGTTGTAGTGCGTCTCATGCATCTGACGTAGTTGTAGTGCGTCCCATGTATTCTGACGTAGTTGTAGTGCGTCTCATGTATTCTGACGTAGTTGTAGTGTGTCTTATGTATTCTGACGTAGTTGTACTGTGTCTCATGCAACTGACGGAGTTGTAGTGCGTCTCATGCATCTGACGTAGTTGTAGTGCGTCTCATGTATTCTGACGTAGTTGTAATGCGTCTCATGTATTCTGACGTAGTTGTAGTGTGTCTCATGCATCCTGACGTAGTTGTAGTGTGTCTCATGCATTAGGACGTAGTTGTAGTGCGTCTCATGGATTCTGACGTAGTTAATAATGATAATAATGATAATAATAATTGACGGTTTCTTGAAAAAGTTCTGCATCCCGAAGCGCTGAAAATATACAGTGAACATACAGATTAATGTAGGTGTTGAACAGCAAACACGTAGTGTAGTAACTCCCTCCCAGATGGTGTTAGGAGGAACCTCATGTGGTGTAGTAGTTCCCCAGATGGTGTTATGAGGGACCTCACGTGGTGTAGTAATTCCCTCACAGATGGTGTTATGAGGGCCCTCACGTGGTGTAGTAATTCCCTCACAGATGGTGTTATGCGGGGCCTCACGTGGTGTAGTAATTCCCTCACAGATGGTGTTATGCGGGGCCTCACGTGGTGTAGTAATTCCCTCACAGATGGTGTTATGAGGGGCCTCACGTGGTGTAGTAACTCCCTCACAGATGGTGTTATGAAGGACCACGTGGTGTAGTAATTCTCTCACAGATGGTGGTATGAGGGACCTCACGTGGTGTAGTAATTCCCTCACAGATGATGTTATGAGGGGCCTCACGTGGTGTAGTAATTCCCTCACAGATGGTGTTATGCGGGGCCGCACGTGGTGTAGAAATTCCCTCACAGATGGTGTTATGAGGGACCTGACGTGGTGTAGTAATTCACTCACAGATGGTGTTATGAGGGGCCTCACGTGGTGTAGTAATTCCCTCACAGATGGTGGTATGAGGGACCTCACGTGGTTTAGTAATTCCCTCACAGATGGTGTTATGAGGGGCCTCA
>NW_024752913.1:0-2576 GCF_018991925.1 Homarus americanus | reverse complement strand
CTCCTATCGGGTGTAGCACACACTTATCAGTGCTCTGGTTCCCAGCTGCCACTCCCACTCAAGTACAGAGACCCTACATCAAGACCTACAGGCCGATTACTGACTCTGCAGTGCGCCTCTTCGGGCAGTGGATAGTTCACCATCCCTGGACTGAAGTACTTAGCGTGGATGACGTGGAAACCAAATGGATAGATTATACCAACACCACTACGGAAGCTCACCACCACTTCTTCCCCGAGAAGTCCGTCAGATCTCACCCAGCTGACTTGCCCTGGATCACACCTCGGATCAAAAGACTTATGCAACAGAGAGACAGAGCCTTTCATCTCAATGACCACATCCGCTACAGGTCCCTTCGCAACTGAGTCATCCGCGAAATACGCACTGCAAAGAAGTCCCACTACCCAACCAAATTACAACACCTGAAGCAGACCAACATCAGTCAATGGTATAGTAAGCTTAAAGAACTCTGTGGACTAAACAATAAGACACACCCCCTCCCCTTCCTTAGCCATCTCACTAATGTTGATGCAGCTGAGCAAACAAATAACCATTTCGCTACTATATGCCAGACGCTCCCACGGCTTGACACAACCACTCTCCCTGCTTACCTACCAGCCCCCCTTCCCACTGACTTAGTAGAAGAATTTGACGTAGCAAAACGCCTGGACAAACTAAAATTAAAACGCTCTACCACCCTCATTGACTTACCAATGAAACTCTTCAAGGAGTTCTCCCCGGAGCTTCCTAAACCCCTATGCTCCATCATCAATGCTTCTCTCAGTCAAGCCAGATGCCCAGCTGACTGGAAGACCTCTTATGTATCACCAGTGCCCAAGTCAACCAGCCCACAATCCTTAAATCAGCTACGACCTATTGCAATCACCCCAATACCCAGCCTAATCTGTGAAAGTTTTGTGTTCAACTGGGCTTATGCTGATATTGCAGGAGTCGTAGACCCTCAGCAATTTGGCAACATGAAAACTTCCTCCACCACTCACTGTCTTGTCAGCTGACACATATATACCATCTCGAGAAAACGAAAAAACGCCTGTAGCTGTCACGCCATTGATTTCACTAAAGTTGCTCAATCTAGTTTAATTATTAACATAATCATCAACAAAGCTATTGACCTCGGCTTCGGAGAAGTCTTATACCATGGCCAGCAGACTTCCTCAGTGACCGACGCCAAGCTGTACGCCGCTCGAGGCTGTCTCCACCTTCAGTCACTCTCACCTGTGGCGCCCTCCCCAAGGCACCAAGATGGGACCACTTGCTTCCTTTATGCTCATCAATGATGCCCTAAGAGAAACCCCCGTCACAAAATATGTCGATTTACTCCACCATTGGGATCAGCCAACAATTCTGCTCCCCAACTATACCGCCTCTTCAGATTTATTGAACAGTCTCCAAAACTGCGCCACCAACAACTATGTCACCATCAACCATACCAAGACCATGGTTATGCACATCAACCTTTCCTCCGACATTGTCCCACCTCCTTCCATTACTCTAGGTCCGAACACACTCCAGGTTGTAGATTCCACGAAGCTCCTCGGCGTCACCATAGACAACAAACTAAATTGGAAACCACACGTCAGTGAAGTTATCAAATCCTCCAGTTTCCGTCTCCACCTCCTCCGCTGACTCAAGTCCCTCGGAGTTCCTGCACACGAGCCCCTCAGTGTTTACACAACATTCATACTTCCCAAGCTCACCTATGCCTCCCCCACCTGGTCTTCCTCCCTAAATGCCACACAACGTAAACACCTAGAAAAAGTGCAAAAGAGGGCATGCAAGATTATTCTCTCCCCTTCCTACTCCACATATCAAGAAGCGCTCAACACACTGACCCTTTCGACTCTCACTGACCATCACCACGACCTCATCTGCAAATTTGGTAAGAAGCTTCTACACCATCCCCGACACCGGCCCCTACTACCACCTGAGATCCCTTGTCCGAGAATTGCTGTTCGACACCACAACCGCATCCAGCCCATACGTGCACGAACTGATCGCTATAAGAACAGCCCAGTCCCAACCATTGTAAAAATTATCAATAACTTGTAATAAATCAGTGTATTCACTCCCAGTAAACACTGCTCCTTACACTGTCACTATGTTGAAATGAACTGTAGTTTGAGCTTTTCCACATCTAGTTATTTGAGCTTTTCCACATCTAGTTATTATATGTCTTATTTGTGTCACTTATGTTACTTGTATATTATTTGTAATTCGTAACCCATTCCCCAAATATGTAACTGTATATTTTCAGCCTTCTAGCTGCCAAGCTCTTTCAATAAACCGTTAATTATTATTATTATTATTACATGTGAAAACATATCGTCATTACTCTTCATAAGAATATGAAAGCAACACTTATTTACTGCTCATATAAATTGAAGGGTTAAATGTTGTACTCTGTATAGACAAGCAGAGAGAGAGAGAGAGAGAGCAGCCGAACTGCCGGATGTAAACAAACCTTAATTTCCCACGGCTTTGTTGTTTTTTTAGGGGATCAGCCCACCCGGGCATAGGCCACTGACCCAAATTGGGGCCTGAGGGGCGAAAATTTA
>NW_024752912.1:0-11457 GCF_018991925.1 Homarus americanus | reverse complement strand
CAGTAGGTATATTTTCCTCATATAAATACTACTTACTCCTAATAATCGCTATAGACCCAGAACCCCTTGTGTCAAAATATATACCAAAGTAAACTCCACGGTGAAACTAGCGGAAACTATTATGATCTCACAGGTTTCCGGGTGTGTGTGTTGATAAGTCTTTGAAAGCCCCCGTACCATTTATAGGGAGTTGGTGAGGTGTGGGGTGAGCTCGCTGTGTGGGGAGAGAGAGAGAGAGAGAGATGAATTCCAGCAGCAGTTGGTACAATATTAATGAACTACTGATTTTCACTAACTAAGAAGGTTGAGGTCACGATATTAAAAGGTAATTCAATTCAACAACGTAATTGAGAAGTTTTAATGAAGGAATTTTATCAAGACTTGTACATGTTTAGTTCAGGTATTAGAGACACTGAACTTTATTGAACTTGAGGACGATAAGTCGAAAGTCAAATTCACTTAACCCAATGTTTATGCTGATATATTTCAGACTTCATTGTCTCAAATGAAATGTCATAATTTAATTTTTATTTAGTAATTCAAAATTATTCCCATAAGAAAAATAATGACATAGTATAAATTTAGATTGGGTAAGAAGAGCCCCCGCCCCACCCTTCCCATGACAAGGTAGAGATATATATCTGACTGGTACACGAAGCACTCTTCTCTGGGGCCACACTACACTTCTTTATCGTTGTAGTAATGTAATAAAACGGACTCTCCAACTAACAACTTTTGCTGCGCTAGTGAACGTGACGTCATTTTGCCCATTTTTTTAATTAGTATAGAAAAGGTTTATTTTTTTTTTGTGTCTATGATTTCTCTCTGACCCAAAAATAATTATGTAATGTATTTTTTATTTTTTTTTAGTTTTGTAGACAACATGACACATTATAGTCGACATATAAACAACATTAACCCTATAGATTGTGACTTAATTATTACTTTGTTATTTATAGCTTAATAATGGTAATAAGTCGGGGAAAATTATGTACATTTATTATTGGTTGAGATTAGGTTAGGTTAGGTTAGGTTAGGTTAGGTTAGGTACCTCTTCTATAGCTGGTCGACTGTGGGCGTCCTCACTGACACAACTCGAACTGGCTAATGTTATGTCAAAAGACAAATCGGTAGTCGGCGGGCGTTGTGCAGGGGGAGTGTACCACCTTTTGTTTTGTGTTTATTGTGTATTTAATTTTTATTTTGTCCTCGTGATCTTTCTTGCTTATTATATAATTATTTTATATTATTGTAGTTTATTTTATTTTTTATTTATATAGCACTTAAAATATTCCACATGTCGCGTCCTTACTCGGTGTACTTGTGAGGCATACATACATACATACATACATACATACATACATACATACATTCATACATTCATACATACATACATACATACATACATACATACATACATACAGGGACCAACACTCACCACAGAGCCTGGCAATTACGACACAGGGACTACCAATTTGGGATGCACAAGATGACGGAGGCATTGTTATCTAATTAATACCGTCGCTACAAGGAGGAGGTTGAGGCAAGAGGAGGTGAGGCAAGAGGAGGTGAAGCAAGAGAACGTGAAGCAAGAGATATTGTGGTGTAGGAGGATATAATCTTAACTATTATGATGAGCTTAGGAGCCCTCTGGTACGCCTCGGCTCGGTTAACTTCATCTTGCTTCACCTCACTTCACCTCATAAGGCCAGCTATGCCTCCTCCCCTGTCTTGCCGTGTATGCTGTATCGTAATTAATATCACTTTGTTTATGCGTGTTATTACTTGTGTGTTATGGTGTTGTGTGTGTTATTATCAGTGTATTCATGTGTTAGAGGAAGCGAAGGGACATACTGTACATACATACATACATACATACATACATACATACATACATACATTGCAGGTCGAACGAAATAATTCTAAAAGACAGCTAAAACCAGTGATATCACACACACACACACACACACACACACACACACACACACACACACACACACAGAAGCTGATTGAAATTCCTGCTACAGTCCACTTCTCTGTTATTGAGAAACCTAACCTAACCTAACCAGCGCCAGGGCACATCAAAGAGTGTAGTAAACTTGTTATTAAACCAGTGTAAGACTTTAGTACTTTCTGGTGCAGTATCGACACAGGGACCATGCGAGGTTCATAGTTAAAGACCAGATTAGATTAGGTCAGGTTAGGTTAGGTTAGTTTTTAAATAAATTCGATCAAGATTTTCTTTTACGTGTAGTTGAAGCGTAAATAATTATCTGATTGTTAAGTGAGAATATAAATAAACTGATCAAGTCCTTCCTGTAGCAATGTAGAGTAAAGTAAGGTCAAGGTCACACTCGGTCACCAACATCACTGCCTCACCTTGTTCCCCTTCACCGCCTCCGTCATTGATTTAGCATGAGAGGGACACAAGGTTCCTCTCTCGTCCTCACAAAAGCTATGGGTAAGATCCCTTCAGGAGAGGGCTGTGCTGCGCCTTCTTCAGGAGACTTATTATACAACCCTTTGTTTACTTGATGGTATGTTTATAAATCACTATTTTCGGGGTACGGAGTATGGGATGTGTGTGTGTGTGTGTGTGTGTGTGTGTGTGTGTGTGTGAATTAAGCTCCCTTGTTTCCCATTATGACCTCGAACGCAAATAATTATTGGATTCCATTCATATTTCTACAGTATATTAAAATTAGCTTCCCTCTGACCTTACCAACAGCCCTCTGCCTTCTCACTTGACCGCCCTCTCACTTGACCGCCCTCTCCCCTCTACCTTTTCTCTTGAACATTCTCTCCCCTTTTCCCCTCTGTCTTGAACACCCTCTCATCTCCCCTCTCTCTTGGACACCTTCCTCTTGAGTGTGTGTGTGAGATTGCCAGCTGAAGAGAGAGGGGGGGGGTACGAAGAGGGGGAGAGGGAAGTGTGAGAGGTCCAAGAGGAGGGAGGGAAGGAAGGAAGGAAGGAAGGAGAGGAGGAGGAGGAGGAGGGAGTGTGAGAGTGCCAGAACGAAGAGAGAGAATTATGAGTGGCAGAAGGAGGAGGGGGAAGGTGTGAGGGTGCCAAAACGAGGTTGGAGGAGTGTGTGAGTGCCAGGAGGGAGGGAGAGAGAGGAGGAGTGGAGGGGGAGTGTGAGTGCCAGGTGGGAGGGAGAGAGAGGAGGAGTGGAGGGGGAGCAAGGCCAGGAGGAGAGAGAGGAGGGAGGGAGGGAGGAGCTAGGTGGGAGAGAGAGGAGGAGTGGAGGGGGAGTGTGAGTGCCAGGAGGTAGGGAGAGAGAGGAGGAGTGGAGGGGGAGTGTGAGTGCCAGGAGGTAGGGAGAGAGGGAATGTGACCAGACAAAATATGAGAACAAATCTGAAAATCCGGTTTCTCTATACATCAAATATAGGGATAAAATGGTAGGAAGGGAGAGACAGAGTTAGTGGGGGGGGGGAGAAGGGGCGTGTCATAGAAGAGGGAGAGAGAAGTGTGAATATACCAGGGAGGGAGGGTACCAGGCAGGCAGGGAGGGGAAGGCTGTCAGTTTTCATGTTAAACGTCAGTGAGTGATAATACCCGCTATCATATAAAGGGAACAGAATTTAAAAGCTTTAACGTATATAATATGATGTGGCTGCACGTTTCCATCACACAGTTGAGTAAAGTGGTTACGCTATTATCATTATTTTTTTTAAGCCTTGGATTCCATAAACTTGATGATGTGGCCTCGTAGAGAATACCATTTTACTTTGTCTGTTTTGTGGGGTGAATGAATATGGATGGAGAGATTTTAATACATTCTTAATCATGGGTAGTTGGTGGCTGCCTGAACACTTCCGGGATTGGTTAGTTTGGGAGTTTTGTGTTTACAAGAGATAGACAAAATATGAATGGAGTTTTGGTCCCACAAAATATGAATGGAGTTTTGGTCCCATTGTGGAAGTGGGATGTGACCTGACCTGTCCAATCTCCTGTCCAACCTCAATTCACACGTCAATATCCTTCCTCCTTCCTTTATTCCTTTCCACAGAGTCCCACATTTACGGCCACTCACCTCCATGAACACCTCTCTCTCTCTCTCCCTCACATCCACTACCTAACCTAACTCTCTCACAGGATGCCTCAGGACTCCTTTCACAACACACACACACACACACACACACACACACACACACACACACACACACACACACCATCTCTCACTTCCAGTCCTCTCCTTTGATCTTACGCGACTCTCATCAGAACTTGGGGAAGTGACTTATCATTCTAGTATTATCACTATGAATACTAAGTTTATGTAGCCTGTGTGTGTGTGTGTGTGTGTCGTAGAAAGGAAATAAATCTTCACTATAACCACTAACACTCATAACACTACTACCACCATTTATAACAGTACCACAACCACTATTCATAATACTACTACCACGATGACCATTACTCATAACGTCTAATAATACTTAACACCACCACCACTACTAATACCACCACCACTACCACCATCACCACTACCACCACCGCCACCACCACTACTACTACTACCACCACCACCACCACTCATTAATACTAACACTTCACTAATTACCACCACCACCACTATCAATTCACTACCACCACCACTGATCATCAATCAATTAATTAATCACCACTACTACTTACTACTACTACTACTACTACCACTATTACTACCACCATTACTACTACCACTATTACTACCCCCACTACTACCACTATTACTAACACTATTACTACCCCCACTACTACCAATTCACTATTGCCCACTTACTCACTACCAATTCACCACCACCACCACTACCACCACCACCACCACCACCACCACCACCACCACCACCACCACCACCACCACCACTACTCATAATCACAACAACTACCACCATCATAAGGGTTTTTTTCCGGCTCTGGTTCCCGAAGTACTGTCAATGATGTTGGGTCATTATACATGATTATTATATAGTGTTGGGTCATTATACTGTATGTACTCTCATTAGTGTTGGGTCATTATACGTACTATCATCCTATATATAGTGTTGGGTCATTCAAACTCATCATGAAATATAATGTTAGGTTCAGCCGTACATGACAGTATAATGAGTCCCCTATTCTTCATCGTTTCCCATAACACACACCTGTAATAATAATAATGGGCAGGTGTGTCCGTTCATTGGCGAGGTATTAATAACTACTAAGGTGGTTTATAGCTCTTATTAATCGTTATAACTACACCCTATTACGAGGTGTGTATGTGTGTGTGTGTGTGTGTGTGTGTGTGTGTGTGTGTGTGTGTGACAAGTCTAATATTAATACATCACCATTAATAATTTACAAAGTTAATAAACATAGTTATTATAATATTCTTAAAATTACAAAATTATTAAGGTAATAATTCATATCATAGTGTAAATGTTTCTATATTTTAATACACAATACAGAGAGCTCATGTCGCTGCTATGATGGAGACGTAAACAACGACACACAAACAAACAAACACTACTGGGCTAATGATCAACCTAACATTACTATAATTATCATATTACTGACTTACAATTCAACTGAGGTCGTATACAAAGTGTTAAAATCCTACAGTAATTTTTAACTTTCGTGAATAAAAATAATTAATAACATTCTGATATTTTGTGGACACCTTTACCCCTCTTCTTCCCTAGGTAGGTGTGGGAGTTGTGTGTACTGCCCCCTCACCACCCCTTCCCGTCACCTCACACTGTCCCCTCACCTACCACAGTCCCTCACCACCCCTCCCCACCACCACCTCCCTATCACCCCACTCCGCGTTGATACCTACCTGGAGCGACATCGATTTACAATAATGAATTGACTTGACGGCATAAATATTTCAGTGTCTCGAACCGTATGAGGCAGTGTCCCCTGTCCACACACACACACACACACACACACACACACATACATGTAGGAAATACAAGCGTGAGTCAGTGAAGGTAAGTACTGCTATGATCCTTGGTGAGAGAGAGAGAGAGAGAGAGAGAGAGAGAGAGAGAGAGATTTCAGCTGTCTTGTTGTTCTCCTGTCATCTGTCTACATCTGTCTGTCTATCTCTCGTTTAACACGTGACGTCACACCGGATGCTGTTCTGGATGATGCGTCACACACACACACACACACGTGACGGTACATATAAGGACAAGGTGTACATGTTGTTGTTATCACACCTTGTACATATGTGTGCACCAGGGGGGGGGGATGGACCCACGTGTCTGTCTGTCTGTCTGTTGGTCTTTATCAATTGTTTAGTTAAGTATGTATGTATGTATGTATGTATGTATGTATGTATGATGTATGTATGTATGTATGTATGTATGTATGTATGATGTATGTATGTATGTATGTATGTATGTATGATAGAGAGAAATGAATGAAAGAAAGAAGTGGAGTAGAGAAACAGTACCATGTGACATAGTGACATGGCTTAGAAATAAAGAAGACTATTATTATTAACAGTAGTTGTAGTACTTATTTACAAGGATATAAAAACAAAACAACGGGTAATTTTTTTTTCAATTTTATTGATTTTTTTACATATCAGTTAAGGCAGGGCACCTTGGGGACTCGAACAACAAATCCTGTAAAACTACCAGTAGGTTTGCGGGACTTCTTTGGTGTTATATCCTTGGGCCACCCGTTCTCCTGGGGTACCTGGGTGGGCTTGCGGGGCACACGTTGACGGGGTTCTCTCTGGGGCTTGGGTGTAAGGGAAGCCAAAGCATGGTTGGGCTTGCGGGGCACTCGTTGACGGGGTTCTCTCTGGGGCTTGGGTGCAAGGGAAGCCAAAGCATGGTTGGGCTTGCGGGGCACTCGTTGACGGGGTTCTCTCTGGGGCTTGGGTGTAAGGGAAGCCAAAGTATGGTTGGGCTTGCTGGGCACTCGTTGACGGGGTTCTCTCTGGGGCTTGGGTGTAAGGTAAGCCAAAGTTTGGCTGCTTTCTTCAGCTTCAACCAACTCCAGCCATGAGAGGCTGGAGCTGGTGAAACAAGAGATGTCCAATTTCTCAAAGTAAGTCATAACGACAACTTACCCTTGACCAGCAGTTCTTCTACTGAGGTCAAGTTGAAATTCGGCCACGAACTTCAAAATCTTGCGAAAAAAAATTAATGAGGTTGGAACATTGCCAAGTAGGTGAGACGTAAAGTAGTTTTATAGTGAAGTGAGTACTGAGTAGTGTAGATGCTTATAGAGCCTTATAGTGAGGTGAAAAGTGAAGATATTGTGTATAGTGACTTGTGGTGAGGTGAACAGTGAAGATGTTGTGTATACTACCTTATGGTGAAGTGAATAGTGAAGATGTTGTGTATAGTGCCTTATAGTGAAGTGAATAGTGAAGATGTTGTGTATAGTGCCTTATAGTGAAGTGAATAGTCAAGATGTTGTGTATAGTGCCTTATAGTGAGGTGAATAGTGAAGATGTTGTGTATAGTGCCTTATAGTGAAGTGAATAGTGAAGATGTTGTGTATAGTGCCTTATGGTGAAGTGAATAGTGAAGATGTTGTGTATAGTGCCTTATGGTGAAGTGAATAGTGAAGATGTTGTGTATAGTGCCTTATAGTGAAGTGAATAGTGAAGTGAATAGTGAAGATGTTGTGTATAGCGCCTTATAGTGAAGTGAATAGTGAAGATGTTGTGTATAGTGCCTTATAGTGAAGTGAATAGTGAAGATGTTGTGTATAGTGACTTATAGTGAAGTGAATAGTAAAGATGGTGTGCATAGTGCCTAATGGTGAAGTGAATAGTGAAGATGTTGTGTATAGTGCCTTATAGTGAAGTGAATAGTAAAGATGGTGTGTATAGTGCCTTATAGTGAAGTGAATAGTGAAAATGTTTATTGTGCCTTATAATGAAAAGAATAGTGAAGATGGTGTTTATAGTGCCTTATAGTGAAGTGAATAGTGAAGATGTTGTGTTTTTACCTTATAGTGAAGTGAATAGTGAAGATGTTTATTGTGTCTTATAGTGAAGTGAATAGTGAAGATGTTTATTGTGTCTTATAGTGAAGTGAATAGTGAAGATGTTTATTGTGTCTTATAGTGAAGTGAATAGTGAAGATGTCGTGTATAGTGCCTCGCCAATTGCACTGGTTAACCATTACCCCGGAATACGATCTGCAAATCGATTAACATCCAGGCACTTACACACCCACCCACAGACCCAGCCTCACAAAACCACCCACACGCCCCCCACCCACAGCTAGACGAAAACGCGGGCATAGTGAGTAAGGGGAAGAAAGTTAAACAAACAAGTGAAATGTACCAATGAGGGACCTGTTTACTAACACACACACACACACACACACACACACAGGTTATGGTCAACTACAGAAAATTTTTGATTACAGACAAACACACTAACAAAACAATTGCTCATTACTATATATCCTTCCGTTCTTCCCTTCCCCTCTCCCTCTTCTTCTTTCTCCTCCTCCTTCTCTTCTCCCACTGGTAGAGAGAGATGGTGTGTAATAATAATAATAATAATAATAATTAACGGTTTATTGAAAGAGCTTGGCAGCCAGAAGGCTGAAAATATACAGTTACATATTTGGGGAATGGGTTACGAATTACAAATAATATACAAGTGACATAAGTGACACATATAAGACATGTAGTAACTTAGATGGGGATCAGCTCAAAATACAGTTCATTTCAACATAGTGACAGTGTAGGGAGCAGTGTTTACTGGGAGTGAATACACTGATTTATTACATGTTATTGATAATTTTTACAATGGTTGGGACTGGGCTGTTCTTATAGCGATCAGTTCGTGCATGTATGGGCTGGATGCGGTTGTGGTGTCGAACAGCAATTCTCGGACAGGGGATCTCAGGTGGTAGTAGGGGCCGGTGTCGGGGATGGTGTAGAAGCTTCTTACCAAATTTGCAGATGAGGTCGTGGTGATGGTCAGTGAGAGTCGAAAGGGTCAGTGTGTTGAGCGCTTCTTGATATGTGGAGTAGGAAGGGGAGAGAATAATCTTGCATGCCCTCTTTTGCACTTTTTCTAGGTGTTTACGTTGTGTGGCATTTAGGGAGGAAGACCAGGTGGGGAGGCATAGGTGAGCTTGGGAAGTATGAATGTTGTGTAAACACTGAGGAGCTCGTGTGCAGGAACTCCGAGGGACTTGAGTCGGCGGAGGAGGTGGAGACGGAAACTGGAGGATTTGACAACTTCACTGACGTGTGGTTTCCAATTTAGTTTGTTGTCTATGGTGACGCCGAGGAGCTTCGTGGAATCTACAACCTGGAGTGTGTTCGGACCTAGGGTAATGGAAGGAGGTGGGACAATGTCGGAGGAGAGGTTGATGTGCATAACCATTGTCTTGGTATGGTTGATGGTGACATGGTTGTTGGTGGCCCAGTTTTGGAGACTGTTCAATAAATCCTGAAGGGCGGTATAGTTGGGAGCGGAATTGTTGACGCTGATCCCAATGGTGGAGTCGTCGACATATTTCCAGCGAGCAGGGGCTTCTCTTAGGGCATCATTGATGAGCATAAGGAAGCAGAGTGGTCCCATCTTGGTGCCTTGGGGGACGCCACAGGTGAGTGACTGAAAGGTGGAGACAGCCCCTCGGAAGCGTACAGCTTGGCGTCGGTCACTGAGGAAGTCTGTAAGCCATGGTATGAGACTTCTCCGAAGCCCGAGGTCAATAGCTTTGTTTATGATTATATTGTGGTCGACTAGGTCGAACGCTTTAGTGAAATCAATGAAGGCGACAGCTACAGACGTTTTTCGTTTCTCGAGATGGCGGTATATGTGTGTGTGTGTGTGTGTGTGTAGAACCATTCGTACGCCTACAAATTTGCCAGACATTGACCCTGGAAGCTGACCTCTTTCAGTGGATCTTGAACGCCCACAACAACGCCCCCCCCACACTTCTTTTCCTCCTCACTCACTCACTCTCTTTCTCACAACAGTAAAAAAAAAATTATCCCTGTCATTTCAGCTTTTACTTATCCATTATTGTGTTGTGTGTCAATTGGTTCTCGTTCAACCTTGTATATGTTTGTTGTTTTAGCCATGTTAGTCTGATTAAGAAGAGGTTAATCATCCTGGCTCATTCCTCCGTCCGTCAGTGAGTGAGTGACAAAGACCTATATAGAGGGAGCCTGTGTCACCGCTCATCATGTTGACTTTAACATTGTGAAGGGAAAAAAATAAACATTAAATATTGACTCAGGCATTATGAAAATTAAACACTAGAGCCGTCACCCAATTTTCTTGAGAGGAGCGTGTGTTTTGTGTGTGTCCTCTCTCTCTCTCTCTCTCTCACTCTCTCTCTACGTGTTTTGTTTTGTTTAGAAAACTTTTGATTGAGGCAGAAAATGACTCTTAACTTTGGCTATTTCACTGCTGTTCGGTGATGAGGTGTGTCGTTTGCTGTGTTGGTTGTTGTCACTGCTGTACTGTGCTATGGAGTTCTGTTAGTCACTGCTGTGCTGTGCTGTGAATTTATCTTAGTCACTGCTGTACTGTGCTGTGATTTTATCTTAGTCACTGCTGTACTATGGAGTTCTGTTAGTCACTGCTGTACTGTGCTGTGGAGTTATCTTAGTCACTGCTGTACTGTGGAGTTCTGTTAGTCACTGCTGTACTGTGCTGTGGAGTTATCTTAGTCACTGCTGTACTGTGGAGTTCTGTTAGTCATTACTACTACTACACTACGATGCTGGCTGTCTCTTATCTTCAATCATATTAGAACAAACACCGAAAACACGTGAAACAAAAACACCACTAAACACCGAAAACGTGTGAAACATGAAAACAACACCCACTATACACCGAAAATACGTGAAACAAAAACACCACTAAACACCGAAAACACGTGAAAGATAAAAAAAAGCCACGAGATACAGATGTAAAAAAAAAAAGATTATTGACTTGTCCCCGCGAGAATTATGGTAATAAAGGAAACATTTAACTTTATGATTAAAAAGAAAAAAAATGTATGTCCTTTGGTGCATACAGTAAAAACGCAGGAAAGATAAAAAAAAAGAATAATGAAATGCAGTTTAGTCCTTTGGTTTTATTTATTTATTTATTTATTTATTTATTTAAAGACTCGGAAGCGTTATTTGTTTTTGTTTTTCGATACAAACAAAAAACAAATACAATATGATATTTTTTTATGTAATCGCCCTCCCTCCCCACAACCCGCCCCCTCCCCCACAATTACCCCCTCCCACACAATTGCCCCCTCCCCCACAATTACCCCATTCCCCACAATTGCCCCCTCCCCCACAATTGCCCCCTCCCCCACAATTGCCCCCCTCCCTTAAAAAAATCCTGTGTTTATGAGATAGCATTGTGCGTTACGTCACTGTTATTTATACCACTCAGCGATGGAGGGGGTGGGGTTATGACCTGTCTGTCTGTCCTAAATTTCTCTCTCTGGTTTAGTCATCGCAAAACAATAAAGGAAATGCAGTGAAAC